>NW_026909570.1:0-25000 GCF_033115175.1 Lepus europaeus | reverse complement strand
AATAAAGTCCTTCGATAATATCCAGAAAACACAAACACAGCGGCTGTGGCAATATCTGGGATTGAGTTAGCCAAAACAAAACCGGATATTTCCGGTTTCATCCAGTAATATCCGCACAAACTGGTGTGGAATTCGTATGCAATGGACCGAGAAAATCACAGTAAAACGGTTTTGGAGAAAAGCAAAGTCCTTTTGTTAGGCAAGTGATAAAATCTCAGGTATTTTAAAAAGAAATATCATGTTTGTTTGCCACAGTTCCTCTAGCTTTCTCCTAGAAAATACGAATGTGTAGAGCTGGTGTATCCAAGTGTAACCAATTAGAGATTAACAGTATAAAATTAAATGTTCCCTGATAAAAAAAATAAAATTTCAAAACAATAAAGTCCTTCGATAATATCCAGAAAACACAAACACACGGGCTGTGGCAATATCTGGGATTCAGTTAGCCAAAACAGAACCGGATATTTCTGGTTTCATCCAGTCATATCCGGACAAAGTGGTCTGGAATTCGTATGCAATGGACCGAGAAAACCACAGTAAAAATGGTTTTGGAGAAAAGCAAAGTCTGTTCCTTAGGCAAGTGCATAAAATGTCATGTATACAAATAGAAATATCAGGTGTGTTTGCCGCAGTCCTCTACCTTTCTCTCTAGAAAATACGAATGTGTAGTGCTGGTGTCTCCATGTGGAACCACTGAGTGTTTCCCAGTACAAAATTAAATGTTCCCTGATAAAAAAACTTTCAAAAAAAATAAAGTCTATTGATAATATCCACAAAACACAAACACAGAGACTATCGCAATATCTGTGATTTGGTTAGCCAAAACAAAACCGGATATTTCTGGTTTCATCCAGTAATATCTGCACAAATTGGTGTGGAATTCGTATGCAATACACTGAGAAAATTGCAATGAATATGGTTTTGGAGAAAAGCAAAATCTTTTCATTAGGCAAGTGCATAAAATGCCATTTATACAAACAGAAATATCATGTTTGTTTGCCGCAATTCCTCTAGCTTTCTCCTAGAAAATACGAATGTGTAGAGCTGGTGTCTTCCTATGCAACCAATTAGAGTTTCCCAGTACAAAATTAAATGTTCCCTGATAAAAAAAAATTTCAAACAATAATGACCATTGATAATATCCAGAAAACACAAATACAGGGGCTTTGGCAATATCTAGGATTGAGTTAGCCAAAACAAAACCGGATATTTCCGGTTTCATCCAGTCATATCTGGACAAAGTGGTGTGTAATTCGTATGCAATGGACCGAGAAAATCACAGTAAAAATGGTTTTGGACAAAAGCAAAGTTTTTCGTTAGGCAGGTGCATAAAATATCATCTATACAAACAGAAATATGTTTGCCGCAATTCCTCTAGCTTTCTCGCTGGAAAATACGAATGTGTAGAGCTGGTGTCTCCATGTGCAACCAATAACAGTTTCCCAGTACAAAATTAAATGTTCCCTGATAAAAAACATTCAAAACAATAAAGTCCTTCGATAATGTCCAGAAAACACAAACACAGGGGCTGTGGCAATATCTGGGATTCAGTTAGCCAAAACACAAGCGAATATTTCTGCTTTCATCCAGTCATATCCGGACAAAGTGGTATCGAATTCGTATGCGATGGACCGAGAAAATCACAGTAAAAATGGTTTTGGAGAAAAGCAAAGTCCTTTCGTTAGACATGTGGATAAAATGTCATGTATACAAACAGAAATATCATGTTTGTTTGCCGCAGTTCCTCTAGCTTTCTCCTAGAAAATACGAATGTGTAGAGCTGGTGTTTCCATGTTGAACAAATTAGAGTTTCCCAGTACAAAATTAAATGTTCCCTGATTAAAAAAAAACATTCAAAACAATAAAGTGCTTCGATAATATCCAGAAAACGCAAACACAAGGGCTGTGGCAATATCTGGGATTGAGTTAACCAAAGCAAAACCAGATATTTCCCGTTTCATCCAGTCATACGCAGACAAAGTGGTGTGGAATTTGTATGCAACGGACTGAGAAAATCACATAAAAATGGTTTTGGAGGAAAACAAAGTCTTTTTGTTAGGCAAGTGCATAAAATGTCATGTATACAAACAGAAATATCATGCTTGTTTGCCACAGTTCCTCTAGCTTTCTCGCTAGAAAATACGAATATTTAGAGCTGGTTACTCCATTTGGAACCACCGAGTGCTTCCCAGTACAAAATTAAGTGTTCCCTGATTAAAAAAAGAACACTTTCAAAACAATGAAATCCTTCGATAATATCCAGAAAACACAAACACAGGGGCTGTGGCAATATCTGGGATTGAGTTAGCCAAAACAAAAGCCTATATTTTTTGTTTCATCCAGTCATATCCGGAAAAAGTGGTGTGGAATTCGTATGCAATGGACCGAGAAAATCACAGTAAAAATGGTTTTGGAGAAAAGCAAAGTCTTTTCATTAGGCAAGTGCATAAAATGCCATCTACATAAACAGAAATATCATGTTTGTTTGCCGCATTTCCTCTAGCTTTCTCACTAGAAAATATGAATGTGTAGAGCTGGTTTCTCCATGTGGAACCACTGAGTGTTTCCCAGTACAAAATTAAATGTTCCCTGATAAAAAAACATTCAAAACAATAGTGACCATTGATAATATCCAGAAAACACAAACACAGTGGCTGTCTCAATATCAGGGATTCAGTTAGCCAAAACACAAGCGAATATTTCCGCTTTCATCCAGTCATATCCGGACAAAGTGGTATCGAATTCGTATGCGATGGACCGAGAAAATCACAGTAAAAATGGTTTTGGAGAAAAGCAAAGTCCTTTCTTTAGACATGTGGATAAAATGTCATGTATACAAACAGAAATATCAAGTTTGTTTGCCGCATTTCCTCTAGCTTTCTCCTAGAAAATACGAATGTGTAGAGCTGGTGTTTCCATGTGGAACCAATTAGCGTTTCCCAGTACAAAATTAAATGTTCCCTGATTAAAAAAAAACGTTCAAAACAATAAAGTCCTTCGATAATATCCAGAAAACACAAACACAGGGGTTGTGGCAATATCTGGGATTGAGTTAACTAAAGCAAAACAAGATATTTCCCGTTGCATCCAGTCATACGCGGACAAAGTGGTGTGGAATTAGTATGCAATGGACTGAGAAAATCACATAAAAATGGTTTTGGAGGAAAACAAAGTCTTTTCGTTAGGCAAGTGCATAAAATGTCAAGTATACAAACAGAAATATCATGATTGTTTGCCGCAGTTCCTCTAGCTTTCTCACTAGAAAATATGAATGTGTAGAGCTGGTTTCTCCATGTGGAACCACTGAGTGTTTCCCAGTACAAAATTAAATGTTCCCTGATAAAAAACATTCAAAACAATAAAGTCCTTCGATAATATCCAGAAAACACAAACACAGTGGCTGTCTCAATATCAGGGATTCAGTTAGCCAAAACACAAGCGAATATTTCCGCTTTCATCCAGTCATATCCGGACAAAGTGGTATCGAATTCGTATGCGATGGACCGAGAAAATCACAGTAAAAATGGTTTTGGAGAAAAGCAAAGTCCTTTCTTTAGACATGTGGATAAAATGTCATGTATACAAACAGAAATATCAAGTTTGTTTGCCGCATTTCCTCTAGCTTTCTCCTAGAAAATACGAATGTGTAGAGCTGGTGTTTCCATGTGGAACCAATTAGCGTTTCCCAGTACAAAATTAAATGTTCCCTGATAAAAAAACGTTCAAAACAATAAAGTCCTTCGATAATATCCAGAAAACACAAACACAGGGGTTGTGGCAATATCTGGGATTGAGTTAACTAAAGCAAAATCAGATATTTCCCGTTTCATCCAGTCATACGCGGACAAAGTGGTGTGGAATTCGTATGCAATGGACTGAGAAAATCACATAAAAATGGTTTTGGAGGAAAACAAAGTCTTTTCGTTAGGCAAGTGCATAAAATGTCAAGTATACAAACAGAAATATCATGATAGTTTGCCGCAGTTCCTCTAGCTTTCTCGCTAGAAAATACGAACCTTTAGAGCTGGTTACACCATGTGGAAACACCGAGTGTTTCCCAGTACAAAATTAAATGTTCCCTGATTTAAAAAAAAAAAACTTTCAAAACAATAAAGTCCTTCGATAATATCCAGAAAACACAAACACAGGGGCTGTGGCCATATCTGGGATTGAGTTAGCCAAAACAAAAGCGTATATTTTTTGTTTCATCCAGTCATATCCGGAAAAAGTGGTGTGGAATTCGTATGCAATGGACCGAGAAAATCACAGTAAAAATGGTTTTGGACAAAAGCAAAGTCTTTTCGTTAGGCAGGTGCATAAAATATCATCTATACAAACAGAAATATGTTTGTTTGCCGCAATTCCTCTAGCTTTCTCGCTGGAAAATACGAATGTGTAGAGCTGGTGTCTCCATGTGCAACCAATAACAGTTTCCCAGTACAAAATTAAATGTTCCCTGATAAAAAACATTCAAAACAATAAAGTCCTTCGATAATGTCCAGAAAACACAAACACAGGGGCTGTGGCAATATCTGGGATTCGGTTAGCCAAAACACAAGCGAATATTTCCGCTTTCATCCAGTCATATCTGGACAAAGTGGTATCGAATTCGTATGCGATGGACCGAGAAAATCACAGTAAAAATGGTTTTGGAGAAAAGCCAAGTCCTTTCGTTAGACATGTGGGTAAAATGTCATGTATACAAACAGAAATATCATGTTTGTTTGCCGCAGTTCCTCTAGCTTTCTCCTTAAAATACGAATTTGTAGAGCTGGTGTTTCCATGTGGAACCAATTAGAGTTTCCCAGTACAAAATTAAATGTTCCATGATAAAAAAACATTCAAAACAATAAAGTCCTTCGATAATATCCAGAAAACACAAACACAGGGGCTGTGGCAATATCTGGGATTGAGTTAACCAAAGCAAAACCGGATATTTCCCGTTTCATCCAGTCATACGCGGACAAAGTGGTGTGGAATTCGTATGCAATGGACTGAGAAAATCACATAAAAATTGTTTTGGAGGAAAACAAAGTCTTTTCGTTAGACAAGTGCATAAAATGTCATGTATACTAACAGAAATATCATGATTGTTTACCGCAGTTCCTCTAGCTTTCTCGCTAGAAAATACGAATTTTTAGAGCTGGTTACTCCATGTGGAACCACCGAGTGTTTCCCAGTACAAAACTAAATGTTCCCTGATTTAAAAAAAAAAAAAACTTTCAAAACAATAAAGTCCTTCGATAATATCCAGAAAACACAAACACAGGGGCTGTGGCCATATCTGGGATTGAGTTAGCCAAAACAAAAGCGTATATTTTTTGTTTCATCCAGTCATATCCGGAAAAAGTGGTGTGGAATTCGTATGCAATGGACCGAGAAAATCACAGTAAAAATGGTTTTGGAGAAAAGCAAAGTCTTTTCATTAGGCAAGTGCATAAAATGCCATCTATATAAACAGAAATATCATGTTTGTTTGCCCCAGTTCCTCTAGCTTTCTCCTAGAAAATAGAAAGTGTAGAGCTGGTTTCTCCATGTGGAACAAGTTAGAGTTTCCCAGTACAAAATTAAATGTTCCCTAATAAAAAAAACATTCAAAACAATAAAGTCCTTCGATAATATCCAGAAAACACAAACACAAGGGCTGTGGCAATATCTGGGATTGAGTTAGCCAAAACACAAGCGGATATTTTCGGTTTCATCCAGTCATATCCGTACAAAGTGGTGTGGAATTCGTATGCAATGGACAGACAAAATCACAGTAAAAATGGTTTTGGAGAAAAGCAAAGTCTTTTCGTTAGGCAAGTGCATAAAATGCCATCTATACAAACAGAAATATCATGTTTGTTTTCTGTAGTTCCTCTACATTTCTCGCTAGAAAATACTATTGTGTAGAGCTGGTGTCTCCATGTGGAACCAATTAGAGTATCCCAGTAAAAAATAAAATGTTCCCTGATAAAATAAAAACTTTCAAAACAATAAAGTCCTTCGATAATATCCAGAGAACACACACGGGGGCTGTGGCAATATCTGGGATTGAGTTAGCAAAAACAAAGCCGGATATTTCCGGTTTCATGCAGTCATATAAGGAACAAGTGGTGTGGAATTCGTATGCAATGGACTGAGAAAATCACAGTAACAAAGGTTTTGGAGAAAAGCAAAGTCTTTGCGTTAGGCAAGTGCATAAAATGTCATCTATATAAACAGAAATATCATGTTTGTTTGCCACAGTTTATCTAGCTTTCTCAGTAGGAAATACGAATGTGTAGAGCTGGAGTCTCCATGTGGAACCAATTAGAGTTTCCCAGTACAAAATTAAATGTTCCCTGATAAAAAAAAATTTCAAAACAATAAAGTCCATTGATAATATCCAGAAAACTCAAACACAGAGGCTGTCGCCATGTCTTGGATTGAGTTAGCCAAAACACAAGCGGATATTTCCCCTTTCATCCAGTCATATCCGGACAAAGTGGTGTGGAATTCGTATGCTATGGATTGAGAAAATTGCAGTGAAAATGGTTTTGGAAAAAAGCAAAGCCTTTTCGTTAGGCAAGTACATAAAATATCATGTAAACACACAGAAATATCATGTTTGTTTTCTTCAATTCCTCTAGTTTCTCGCAAGAAAATACGAATGTGTAGAGCTGCTGTCTCCATGTGGAACCAATTAGAGTTTCCCAGTAAAAAATTAAATGTTCCCTGATTAAAAAAAAAAACTTTCAAAACAATAAAGTCGTTCGATAATATCCAGAAAACACAAACACAGGGGCTGTGGCAATATCTGGGATTGAGTTAGAGAAAACAAAACCGGATAGTTCCGGTTTCATCCAGTCATATCCGGACAAAGTGGTGTGGAATATCTATGCAATAGACTGAGAAAATGGCAGTGAAAATGGTTTTGGAGAAAAGCAAAGTCCTTTCGATAGGCAAGTGCATAAAATGTCATGTATACAAACAGAAATATCATGTTTGTTTGCCGCAGTTCCTCTAGTTTCTCGCTTAGAAAATACGAATGTGTAGAGCTGGTGTCTCCATGTGGAACCAATTGGAGATTCCTAGTATAAAATTAAATGTTCCCTGATTAAAAAAAAAAACACTTTCAAAACAATAAAGTCCTTCGATAATATCCAGAAAACACAAACACAAAGGCTGTCGCAATAAATGGTATTCAGTTAGCCTAAACAGAAGCGGATATTTCCCCTATCATCCAGTCATATCCGGACAAATTGGTGTGGAATTCGTATGCAATGGACCGAGAAAATCAGAGTAAAAATGGTTTTGGAGAAAAGCAAAGTCCTTTCATTAGGCAAGTGCATAAAATGTCATGTATAAAAACAGAAATATCATGTTTGATTGCCGCAGATGCTCTAGCTTTCTCCGTAGAAAATACGAATGTGTAGAGCTGGTGTCTCCATGTGAAACCAATTAGAGTTTCCCAGTACAAAAGTAAATGTTCCCAGATTAAAAAAAAATTCAAATAAATAAAGTCCTTCCATAATATCCAGAAAACACAAAAACAGTGGCTGTGGCAATATCTGGGATTGTGTTAGCCAAAACAAAACCGGATATTTCCGGTTTCATCCAGTCATATCCGGACAAAATCGTTTGGAATTCGTATGCAATGGACCAAGAAAACCACAGTAAAAATGATTGTGTAGAAAAGCAAAGTCTTTTCCTTAGGCAAGTTCATAAAATGTCATGTATACAAACAGAAATATCAGGTGTGTTTTTACCGCAGTTCCTCTATCTTTCTCCATAGAAAATACGAATGTGTAGAGCTGGTGTCTCCAAGTGGAACCACTGAGTGTTTCTCAGTACAAAATTAAATGTTCGCTGATAAAAAAACTTTCAAAACAATAAAGTCCATTGATATTATCCAGAAAACACAAACACAGGGGTTGTGGCAAAATCTGGGATTCAGTTAGCCAAAACAAAACTGGATATTTCCGTTTTCATCCAGTCATATGCGGACAAAGTGGTGTGGAATGCGTATATATGGACCGAGAAAATCACAGTAAAATGGTTTTGGAGAAAAGCAAAATCTTTTCGTTAGGCAAGTGAATAAATATTTTTTAAACAAACAGAAATATCATGTTTGTTTGCCACAGTTCCTCTAGCTTTCTCCAAGAAAATACGAATCTGTAGAGTGGGTGTCTCCATGTGGAACCAATTAGAGTTTCCCAGTACAAAATGAAATGTTCCCTGATAAAAAGAAAAAAACTTTCAAAACAATAATGACCATTTATAATATCCAGAAAACACAAATACAGAGGCTGTGGCAATATATGGGATTCAGTTAGCCAAAAAAAAAAAACACACGGGAGATTCCTGCTTTCATCCAGTCATATCTGGACAAAGTGGTGTGCAATTCATATGCAATGGACAAACAAAATCACAGTAAAAATGGTGTTGGAGAAAAGCAAACTCTTTTCATTAGGCAAGTGCATAAAATGCCATCTATACAAACAGAAATATCATGTTTGTTTGCCACGGTTCTTCTAGCTTTCTTGCAATCAAATACAAATGTGTAGAGCTGGTGTCTCCATGTGTAACCAGTGTATATGTCCCAGTCCAAAACTAAATGTTCCCTGATAAAAAAAAACTTTCAAAACAATAATGTCCATGGATATTATCCAGAAAACACAAACACAGGGGTTGTGGCAAAATCTGGGATTCAGTTTGCCAAGAAAAACCCGATATTTCCGGTTTCATCCAGTCATATGCGGACAAAGTGGTGTGGAATACGTATGCAATGGACCGAAAAATTACAGTAAAAATGGTTGTGGAGAAAAGTAACATCTTTTCGTTAGGCAAGTGCATAAAATTTCATGTATAAAAACAAATTGATATGTTTGTTTGTCGCAGTTCCTCTAGCTTTCTCCTAGAAAATATGAATGTGTAGAGCTGGTGTCTACATGTGGAACTCATTAGAGTTTCCCAGTACAAAATTAACTGTTCCATGATAAAAAAATAAAAAAAACTTTTAAAACAATAAAGTCCTTCGATAATATCCAGAAAACACAAACACAGGGGCTGTGGCAGTATCTGGGATTGAGTTAGCCAAAAACAACCGGATATTTCCGGTTCCATCCAGTCATATCCGGACAAAGTGTTTTGGAATTCGTGTGCAATGGACTAAGAATATTACAGTGATAGTGGTTTTGGAGAAAAGCAACGTCTTTTCGTTAGGCAAGTGCATAAATTTTCATGTATAAAAACAAATTTATATGTTTGTTTGCCGCAGTTTCTCTAGCTTTCTCGCTAGAAAATACGAATGTGTAGAGCTGGTGTCTCCATGTGGAACCAATTAGAGTTTCCCAGTACAAAATTAAACGTTCCCTGATATAAAACATTCAAAACAATAAAGTCCATTGCTAATATGCAGAAAACACAAACACAGAGGCTGTCGCAATATCTGGGATTTAGTTAGCCAAAACACAACCGGATATTTCCGGGTTCATTCACTCATATCTGGAAAAGTGGTGTGGTATTCCTATGCAATGGACAGACAAAATCGCAGTGAAAGTGGTTTTGGAGAAAAGCAAAGTCTTTTCATTAGGCAGGTGCATAGAATGTCATGTATACAAACAGAAATATCATGTTTGTTGGCCGTAGTTTCTCTAGCTTTCTCCCTAGAAAATACAAATGTGGAGAGCTGGTGTCTCCATGTGCAACCAATTCGAGTTTCCCAGTACAAAATTAAATGTTCCCTGATTAAAAAAAAACTTTCAAAATAATAAAGTCCTTCGACAATATCCAGAAAACACAAACACAGAGGCTGTCGCAATATATGGGATTGAGTTAGCCAAAACACAAGCGGATATTTCCCCTTTCATCCAGTCATATCCGGACAAAGTGGTGAGGAATACGTATGCAATGGACTGAGAAAATCACAGTAAAAATGGCTTTGGAGAAAATCAGAGTCCTTTCGTTAGGCAAGTGCATAAAATGTCATCCATCCAAACAGAAATATCATGTTCCTTTGCTACAGTTCCTCTAGGATTCTCCCTAGAAAATGAAAGTGTAGAGCTGGTGTCTGCATGTGGAAACAATTAATGTTTCCCAGTACAAAATTAAATGTTCGCTGATAAAAAAAATTCAAAACAATAAAGTCCTTCGATAATATCCAGAAAATACAAACATAGAGGCTATTGCAATATCTGGGATTCAGTCAGCTAAAGGAAAACCGGAAATTTCCGGTTTCATCCAGTCATATCCGGACAAAGTGGTGTGGGATTCATATGCAGTGGACTGAGAAAATTGCAGTGAAAATGGTTTTGGAGAAAAGCAAAGGCTTTTCATTAGGCAAGTGCATAAAATGCCATTGATACAAACAGAAATATCATGTTTGTTTCCTCAGTTCCTCTAGATTTCTCCAAGAAAATATTAACGTGTAGAGCTGGTTTCTCCATGTGGAACCAGTGAGTGTCTCCCAGTACAAAATTAAATGTCCCCTGATAAAAAAAAACCTTTCAAGAAATAATATCCATTGATAATATCCAAAAAACACAAACACAGGGGCTGTAGCAATATCTGGGATTCAGTTAGTCAAAACACAACCGCATATTTCTGGTTTCATCCAGTCATATCTGGACAAATTGGTGTGCAATTCGTATGTAATGGACCGAAAAAATCACAGTAAAAATGGTTTTGGAGAAAAACCAAGTATTTTCGTTAGGTAAATACATAAAATGCCATCTATACAAGGAGAAATGTCATGTTTGTTTGCCGCAGTTCCTCTAGCTTTCTCCTAGAAAATACGAATGTGTAGAGCTGGTGTCTCCATGTGGAACCAATTAGAGTTTCCCAGTATAAATTAATGTTTCAGGATTAAAAAAAAAACTTTAAAAACAATAAAATCCTTCGATAATATCCAGAAAACACAAACACAAGAGCTGTGGCAATATCTGGGATTTAGATAGTAAAAACTAAACCGCATATTTATGGTTTCATCCAGTCATATCCTGAAAAAGTGGTGTTTAATTCCTATGCAATGGACCGAGAAAATCTCAGTAAAATGGTTTTGCAGAAAAGCAAAATCTTTTCGTTAGGCAAGTGAATAAATATTTTTTAAACAACCAGAAATATCATGTTTGTTTGCCACAGTTCCTCCAGCTTTCTCCAAGAAACTACGAATCTGTAGAGAGGGTGTCTCCATGTGGAACCACTGAGTGTTTCCCTGTACAAAACTAATTGTTGCCTGATTAAAAAAACATTCATATCAATAATGTCAATTGATAATATCGAGAAAACACAAACGCAGGGGCTGTGGCAATATCTGGGATTGAGTTAGCCATACCAAACCGGATATTTTCGGTTTCATCCAGTCATTAGGACAAAGTGGTGTGCAATTCGTATGCAAGGGAACAAGAAAATCACAGTAGAAATGGTTTTGGAGAAAAGCAAAATCTTTTCGTTTGGCAAGGGCATAAAAGGTCATGTATACAAACAGAAATATCATGTTTGTTTGCCGCTGTTCCTCTAGCTTTTTCACTAGAAAATATGAATGTGTAGAGCTGGTTTCTCCATGTGGAACCAGTGAGTGTTTCCCTGCACAAAAATTAAAAGTTCCCTGATAAAAAAAAATACTTTCAAAAAATAAATGGCCATTGATAATATCCAGAAAACACAAACACAGGGGCTGTGGCAATCTGGGATTCAGTTAGGCAAAAAAACCCGGATATTTCCGGTTTCATCCAGTCATATCTAGACAAACTGGTGTGGAATTCATATGCAATGGACAGACAAAATCACAGTAAAAATGGTTTTGGAGAAAAGCAAAGTCCTTTCGTTTGGCAAGGGCATAAAATGTCATGTATACAAACAGAAATATTATGTTTGTTTGCCGTAGTTCCTCTATCTTTCTCCTAGAAAATACGAATGTGTAGATCTGGTGTCTCCATGTGGAACCAATTAGAGTTTCCCAGCACAAAATTAAATGTTCCCAGATAGAAAAAACATTCAAAACACAAAAGTCATTCGATAATATCCAGAAAACACAAACACAGAAGCTGTTTCAATATCTGGGATTCAGTTAGCCAAAACACAAGCGGATATTTCAGGTTTCATCCAGTCATATCTGGAAAAAGTGGTGTGGAATTCGTATGCAATGGACCGAGAAAATCACAGTAAAATGGTTTTGGAGAAAAGCAAAGTCCTTTCTTTAGGCAAGTGCATAAAATGTCATGTATACAAACAGAGATATCATGTTTGTTTGTCGCAATTCCTCTAGCTTTTTCCTAGAAAATACGAATTTGTAGAACTGGTGTCTCCATGTGGAACCAATTAGAGTTTCCCAGTACAAAATGAAATGTTCACTGATAAAAAAAAATTTTTTTCAAAACAATAAAGTCCTTCGATAATATCCAGAAAACACAAACACAGGGGCTGTGGCATTATCTGGGATTGAGTTAGGCAAAACAAACCCGTATATTTTCGGTATCATCCAGTCATATCCGGACAAAGTGGTGTGGAATTCGTATGCAATGGACCAAGTAAATCACAGTAAAAATGGTTTTGGAGGAAAGCAAAGTCTTTTCGTTAGGCAAGTGCATAAAATGTCATGTATACAAACAAATTTATATGTATGTAGGCCGCAGTTCCTCTAGCTTTCTCCCTAGTAAATACGAATGCGTAGAGCTGGTTTCTGCATGAGGAAGCAGTGAGTGTTGACCAGTACAAAATTGAATGTTCCCTGATAAAAAAAATTTCAAAACAGTAATGACCATTGATAATATACAGAAAACACTAACACAGAGGCTGTCTCAATATCTTGGATTGAGTTAGCCAAAACAAAACCGGATATTTTCGGTTTCATCCAGTCATATCCATACAAAGTTGTCTGCAATTCCTATGCAATGGACAGATAAAATCACAGTAAAAATGGTTTTGGAGAAAACCAAAGTCTTTTCATTAGGAAAGTGCATAAAATGCCATCTATATAAACAGAAATATCATGCTTGTTTACCGCAGTTCCTCTAGCTTTCTCGCTAGAAAATACGAATGTGTAGAGCTGGTGTCTCCATGTTGAAACAATTAGAGTTTCCCAGGACAAAATTAAATGTTAACTGATAAAAAAAAACGTTCAAAACAATAAAGTCCTTTGATAATATCCAGAAAACAGAAACACAGGGGCAGTCGCAATATCTGGGATTGAGTTAGCCAAAACAAAACAGGATATTTCCACTTTCATCCAGTCATATATGGAGAAAGTGGTGTGGAATTCATATGCAATGGACCGAGAAAATCACAGTAAAAATGGTATTGGAGAAAATCAAAGTCTTTTTGTTAGGCAAGTGTATAAAATGTCATGTATACAAATAGAAATATCATGTTTGTTTGCCGCAGTTCCTCTAGCTTTCTCCTAGAAAATACGAATGTGTAGAGCTGGTGTCTCCATGTGGAACCAGTGAATGTTTCCTAGCATAAAATTAAATGTTCCCTGATAAAAAACATTCAAAACAATAAACTCCATCGATAATATTCAGAAAACACAAACAGAGAGGCTGTCGCAATATCAGTGATTCAGTTAGCCAAAACACAAGCAGATATTTCCCCTTTCATCCCTTCATTTCTGCACAAACTGGTGTGGAATCCATATGCAATGGACCGAGAAAATGACAGTAAAAATGGTTTTGGAGAAAAGCAAAGTCTTTTCGTTAGGAAAGTGCTTAAAATGCCATCTATATAAACAGAAATATCATGTTTGTTTGCGCAGTTCCACTAGCTTTCTCCTAGAAAATACGAATATGTAGAGCTGGTTTCTACATGTGGAAACACTGAGTGTTTCCCAGTACAAAATAAAATGTTCCCTGTTTAAAAAAAAAAAAAAACTTTCAAAACAACAAAGTCCTTCGATAATATCCAGAAAACACAAACACAGAATGTGTGGAATTATCTGCGATTCAGTTAGCCAAAACACAACTGGATATTTCCCTTTCATCCAGTCCTATTCGGACAAAGTGGTGTGGAATTCATATGCAATGGACCGATAAAATCACAGTAAAAATGGTCATGGAGAAAACCTTGTCTTTTCGTTAGGCAATTGCATAAAATGCCATCCATATAAACAGAAATATCATGTTTATTTGCCACAGTTCCTCTAGCTTTCTCGCTAGAAAATAAGAATGTGTAGAGCTGGGGTCTCCATGTGGAACCAATTAGAGTTTCCCAGGACAAAATTAAATGTTCGCTCTAAAAAACATTCAAAACAAAAAAATCCTTCGATAATATCCAGAAAACACAAACACAGAGGCTGTCTCAATATCTGGGATTCAGTTAGCCAAAACACAAGCGGATATTTCCCCTTTCATCCAGTCATATCCGGACAAAGTGGTGTGGAATTTGTATGCAATAGACCAAGCAAATCATAGTAAAATGGTTTTGGAGAAAAGCAAAGTCCTTTCTTTAGGCAAGTGCATAAAATGTCATGTATACAAACAGAAATATCATGTTTGTTTGCTGCAGTTCCTCTAGTTTCTCGCTTAGAAAATACGGATGTGTAGAGCTGGTGTCTCCATGTGGAACCAATTAGTGTTTCCCAGTACAAAATTAAATGTTCCCTGATTAAAAAAAAAAACTTTCAAAACAATAAAGTCCTTCGATAATATCCAGAAAACACAAACACAGGGGCTGTGGCAATATCTGGGATTGAGTTAGCCAAAATAAACCCAGATATTTCCGGTTTCATCCAGTCATATATGGAAAAAGCGGTGTGGAATTCATATGCAATAGACTGAGAAAATGGCAGTGAAAATGGTTTTGGAGAAAAGCAAAGTCTTTTGGTTAGGCATGTGGATAAACTGCCAGCTATACAAACAGAAATATCATGATTGTTTGCAGTAGTTCCTTTAGAATTCTCCACAGAAAATAGGAATGTGTAGAACTGGTGTCTCCATGTGGAACCACTGAGTGTTTCTCCAGTGCAGAATTAATGTTCCCTGGTAAAAAAAAAATTTCAAAACCATAATGTCCATGATAATATCCAGAAAACACAAAAACAGGGGCTGTGGCAATATCTGGGCTTGAGTTAGCCAAAACAAAACCGGATATTTCTGGTTTCATCCAGTCATATCCATAAAAAGTGGTTTGGACTTCGTAGGAAATGGACCTAGAAAATTGCAGTGAAAATGGTTTTGGAGAAAAGCAAAGTCTTTTCATTAGGCAAGTGCATAAAATATCATGTATAGAAACAGCAATATCATGTTTGCTTGCCACAGTTCCTCTAGCTTTCTCGCTAGAAAATACGAATGTATAGAGCTGGTGTCTCCATGTGGAACGAATTAGAGTATTCCAGTACAAAATTAAATGTTCCCTGACTAAAAAAAAAAACTTTCAAAACAATAAAGTCCTTCGATAATATCCAGAAAACACAAACACAGGGGCTGTCGCAATATCTGTGATTCAGTTAGCCAAAGGAAAACCGGAAATTTCCGGTGTCATCCAGTCATATCCGGACAAAGTGGTGTACAATTCATATGCAAGGGACTGAGAAAATCACAGGAAAAATAGTTTTGGAGAAAAGTAAGTCTTTTCTTTAGGCAAGTGCATAAAATGTCAGGTATACAAAGAGAAATATCATGTTTGTTTGCCGCAGTTCCTCTAGCTTTCTCCTAGAAAATATGAATGTGTAGAGCTGGTGTCTATATGTTGAACAAATTAGAGTTTCCCAGTACAAAACTAAATGTTCCCTGATAAAAAAATTCTTTCCAAACAATAATGTCCATTGATAATATCCAGAAAAGTAAAATATAGGGGCTGCGCCAATATCTGTTATTAAGTTAGAATAGCAAAACTGGACATTTCTGGATTCATCCAGTCTTTTCAGTACAAAGTGGTGTGGAATTCGTATGCCATGAACTGAGAAAATTACAGTGAAAGTGGTTTTGGAGAAAAGCAAAGTCTTTTCGTTAGGCAAGTGCATAAAATGTCATATATTTAAACAGAACTATCATGTTTGCTTACCACAGTTCCTCTAGTTTTCTTGCTAGAAAATACGAATGTGTAGAGCTGGTGTCTTCATGTGGAACCACTGAGTGTTTCCCAGTCCAAAACTAAATGTTCCCTGATTAAAAAAAATATTCAAAACAGTAAAGTCCTTGTGTAATATCCAGATAACACAAACACAGGATCTGTGGCATTATCTGGGATAGAGTTAGCAAAACAAAACCGGATATTTCCGGTTTCATCCAGTCATATCCAGACAAAGTGGTGTGGAATCTGTATGCAATGGACCGAGAAAATCACAGTAAAAATGGTTTTGGAGAAAAGCAAAATCTTTTCGTTAGGCAAGTGCAAAAATTCCATCTATACAAAAGGAAGTATCATGTTTGTTTGCCAAAGTTCCTTTTGATTTCTAACCAGAATATACGAATGTGTAGAGATGGTATCTCCACGTGGAACCAGTGAGTGTTTCCCAGTACAAAATTAAATGTTCCCTGATAAAAAAACTTTCAAAACAATAAAGTCCATTGATAATATACACAAAACACAAACACAGAGGCCGTGGCAATATCTGGGATTTGCTAGCCAAAACAAAACTGGATATTTCCGGATTCATCCAGTCGTATCCGGAAAAAGTGGTTTGAAATTCGTATTTAATGGATAGACAAAAGCACAGTTAAAACGGTTTTGGAGAAAAGCAAAGTCCTTTCGTTAGGCAAGTGCATAAGTTGCCATATATACAAACAGAAATATCATGTTTGTTTGCCACAGTTCCTCTATATTTCTTGCTAGAAAATATGAATGTGTAGAGCTGGTTTCTGCATGTGGAACCAATGAGTGTTTCCCAGTAGAATATTGAATGTTCCCTGATAAAAAAAAACTTTCAAAACAATAATGTCCATTGATAATATACAGAAAACACAAACACAGGGGCTGTGGCAATGTTGGATTGAGTTAGCCAAAAAAAGCCCGCATATTTCCGGTTTCATCCAGTCATATCTGGACAAAGTGGTTTGGAATTCGTATGCAATGGACCGAGAAAATCACAGTAAAAATGGTTTTGGAGAAAAGCAAAGTCTTTTTGTTAGGCAAGTGCATAAAATCCCATCTATACAAACAGAAATATCATGATTGTTTCCACAGTTCCTTTAGATTTCTCCCCAGAAAGTACGAATGTGTAGAGCTGGGGTCTCCATGAGGAACCAATTAGAGTTTCCCATTAGAAAATTAAATGTTTTCTGATAAAAAAACTTTCAAAACAATAAATCCTTCGATAATATCCAGAAAACACAAACAAAGGATCTGTGGCAATATCTGGGAATGAGTTAGACAAAACAAAACTGGATATTTCTGGTTTCCTCCAGTCATATCCGGAGAAAGTGGTGTGCAATTCATATGCAATGGAGAGACAAAATCACAGTAAAAATGGTTTTTGAGAAAAGCAAAGTCTTTTCGTTAGGCAAGTGCATAAAATGTTATGTAGCTAACAGAAATATCATGTGTGCTTGCCGAGGTTCCTCTAGCTTTCTCCTAGTAAATATGAGTGTAGAGACTGTGTCTCCATGTGGAACCACTGAGTGTTTCCCAGTACAAAATTAAATGTTCCCTGATAAAAAAAAACTTTCAAAATAATAATGTCCATTGATAATATCTAGAAAACACAAACACAGGGGCTGTGGCAATATCTGGGATTCAGTTAGCCAAAAAAAAAAACGGATATTTCTGGTTTCATCCAGTCATATCCGGACAAAGTAGTGTGCAATTCGCATACAATGGACTGAGAAAATCACAGTAAAAATGGTTTTGGAGAAAAGCAAAGTCTTTTTGTTAGGCAAGTGCATAAAATCCCATCTATACAAACAGAAATATCATGATTGTTTGCCGCAGTTCCATTAGATTTCTCCCCAGAAAATATGAATGTGTAGAGCTGGGGTCTCCATGAGGAACCAATTAGAGTTTCCCATTAGAAAATTAAATGTTCTATGATAAAAAAAAACTTTCAAATCAATAAAGTCCTTCGACAATATCCAGAAAACACAAACACAGGGTCTGTAGCAATATCTGGGAATGAGTTAGACAAAACAAAACTGGATATTTCTGGTTTCCTCCAGTCATATCCTGAGAAAGTGGTGTGCAATTCGTATGCAATGGAGAGACAAAATCACAGTAAAAATGGTTTTGGAGAAAAGCAAAGTCTTTTTGTTAGGCAAGTGCATAAAAACCCATCTATACAAACAGAAATATCATGATTGTTTGCCGCAGTTCCTTTAGATTTCTCCCCAGAAAATACGAATGTGTAGAGCTGGGGTCTCCATGAGGAACCAATTATAGTTTCCTATTAGAAAATTAAATGTTCTCTGATAAAAAAAACTTTCAAAACAATAAAGTCCTTTGATAATATCCAGAAAACACAAACACAGGGGCTGTGGCAATATCTCGGACTGAGTTAGCCCAAAAAAAAGCGTATATTTTTTGTTTCATCCAGTCATATCCGGAAAAAGTGGTGTGGAATTCGTAGGCAATGGACCGAGAAAATCACAGTAAAAATGATTTTGGAGAAAAGCAAAGTCTTTTCATTAGGCAAGTGCATAAAATGCCATCTACATAAACAGAAATATCATGTTTGTTTGCCGCAGTTCCTCTAGGTTTCTCCTAGAAAATACGAATGTGTAGAGCTGGTGTATCCAAGTGTAACCAATTACAGATTAACAGTATAAAATTAAATGTTCCCTGACAAAAAAAATAAACTTTCAAAACAATAAAGTCCTTCGATAATATCCAGAAAACACAAACACAGGGGCTGTGGCAATATCTGGGATTCAGTTAGCCAAAACACAACCGGATATTTCTGGTTTCATCCAGTCATATCCGGATAAAGTGGTCTGGAATTCGTATGCAATGGACCCAGAACACCACAGTAAAAATGGTTTTGGAGAAAAGCAAAGTCTGTTCCTTAGGCAAGTGCATAAAATGTCATGTATACAAATAGAAATATCAGGTGTGTTTGCCGCAGTCCTCTAGCTCTCTCCCTAGAAAATACGAATGTGTAGAGCTGGGGTCTCCATGAGGAACCAATTAGAGTTTCCTATTAGAAAATTAAATGTTCTCTGATAAAAAAAAACTTTCAAAACAATAAAGTAATTCGATAATATCCAGGAAACACAAACACAGGGTCTGTGGCAATATCTGGGAATGAGTTAGACAAACAAAACCGGATATTTCTGGTTTCATCCAGTCATATCCAGAGAAAGTGGTGTGCAATTCGTATGCAATGGAGAGACAAAATCACAGTAAAAATGGTTTTTGAGAAAAGCAAAGTCATTTCGTTAGGCAAGTGCATAAAATGTCATGTATACAAAGAGAAATATCATGTTTGTTTGCCGCAGTTACTCTAGCTTTCTCCTAAAAAATACGAATGTGTAGAGCTGGTGTCTCCATGTGGAACCAGTTAGAGTTTCCCAGTAAAAAATTAAATGTCCCCTGATTAAAAAAAAAACATTCAAAACAATAAAGGCCTTCGACAATATACAGAAAACACAAACACAGGGGCTGTGGCAATATCTGGGATTGAGTTAGCCAAAACAAAACCAGATATTTCCGGTTTCATCCAGTCATATCCGGAGAAAGTGGTGTGGAATTCGTATGCAATGGACCGAGAAAATCACAGTAAAAATGGTTTTGGAGAAAAGCAAAGTCTTTTCATTAGGCAAGTGCATAAAATGCCATCTACATAAACAGAAATATCATGTTTGTTTGCCACAGTTCCTCTAGGATTCTCGCTAGAAAATACGAATGTGTAGAGCTGGTTTCTCCATGTGGAACCTCTGAGTGTTTCCCAGTACAAAATTAAATGTTCCCTGATTAAAAAACATTCAAAACAATAAAGTCCTTCGATAATATCCAGAAAACACAAACACAGAGGCTGTCTAAATATCAGGGATTCAGTTAGCCGAAACACAAGCGAATATTTCCGCTTTCATCCAGTCATATCCGGACAAAGTGGTATCGAATTCGTATGCGATGGACTGAGAAAATCACAGTAAAAATGGTTTTGGAGAAAAGCCAAGTCCTTTCGTTAGACATGTGGATAAAATGTCATGTATACAAACAGAAATATCATGTTGTTTGCCGCAGTTCCTCTAGATTTCTCCTAGAAAATACGAATGTGTAGAGCTGGTGTTTCCATGTGGAACCAATTAGAGTTTCCCAGTACAAAGTTAAATGTTCCCTGATAAAAAAAAACATTCAAAACAATAAAGTCCTTCGATAATATCCAGAAAACGCAAACACAGGGGCTGTGGCAATATCTGGGATCGAGTTAACCAAAGCAAAACCGGATATTTCCCGTTTCATCCAGTCATACGCGGACAAAGTGGTGTGGAATTAGTATGCAATGGACTGAGAAAATCACATAAAAATGGTTTTGGAGGAAAATAAAAGTCTTTTCGTTAGGCAAGGGCATAAAATGTCATGTATACAAACAGAATTATCATAATTGTTTGCCGCAGTTCCTCTAGCTTTCTCGCTAGAAAATACGAACCTTTTGAGCTGGTTACACCATGTGGAACCACCGAGTGTTTCCCAGTACAAAATTAAATGTTCCCTGACAAAAAACATTCAAAACAATAAAATCCTTCGATAATATCCAGAAAACACAAATACAGGGGCTGTGGCAATATCTGGGATTGAGTTAGCCAAAACAAAACCGGATATTTCCGGTTTCATGCAGTCATATCTGGACAAAGTGGTGTGGAATTTGTATGCAATAGACCAAGCAAATCATAGTAAAAATGGTTTTGGAGAAAAGCAAAGTCTTTTCGTTAGGCAAGTGCATACAATGCCATCTATACAAACAGAAATATCATGATTGTGGGCTGCAGTTCCTCTAGTTTCTCGCTTAGAAAATACGAATGTGTAGAGCTGGTGTCTCCATGTGGAACCACTGAGTGTTTCCCAGTACAAAATTAAATGTTCCCTGATAAAAAAAACTTTCAAAACAATAATGACCATTGATAATATCCAGAAAACACAAACACAGAGGCTGTGGCAATGTGGGATTGAGTTAGCTAAAATAAAACCGGATATTTCCGGTTTCATGCAGTCATATCCGGACAAAGTGGTGTGGAATTTGTATGCAATAGACCAAGCAAATCATAGTAAAAATGGTTTTGGAGAAAAGCAAAGTCCTTTCTTTAGGCAAGTGCATAAAATGTCATGTATACAAACAGAAATATCATGTTTGCTTGCCGCAGTTCCTCTAGTTTTCTTCCTAGAATACACGAATAGGAAGAACTGGTTTCTGCATGTGGAACCAGTGATTGTTTCCCAGTACAAAATTAAATGTTCCCTGAAAAAAAAACATTCAAAACAATAAAGTCCTTCGATAATATCCAGAAAACAAAAACACTGGGGCTGTGGCAATATCTGGGATTGAGTTAGCCAAAACAAAACCGGATATTTCCGTTTTCATGCAGTCATATCCGGAAAAAGTGGTGTGGAATTCCTATGCAATGGAGCGAGAAAATCATAGTAAAAATGGTTTTGGAGAAAAGCAAAGTCTTTTCGTTAGACAAGTGCATAAAATGTCATGTATACAAACAGAAATATCATGATTGTTTGCCGCAGTTCCTCTAGCTTTCTCGCTAGAAAATACGAACCTTTAGAGCTGGTTACACCATGTGGAACCACCGAGTGTTTCCCAGTACAAAATTAAATGTTCCCTGATAAAAAAACATTCAAAACAATAAAGTCCTTCGATAATATCCAGAAAACACAAATACAGGGGCTGTGGCAATATCTGGGATTGAGTTAGCCAAAACAAAACCGGATATTTCCGGTTTCATGCAGTCATATCTGCACAAAGTGGTGTGGAATTTGTATGCAATAGACCAAGCAAATCATAGTAAACATGGTTTTGGAGAAAAGCAAAATCTCTTCGTTAGACAAGTGCATAAAATGTCATGTATACAAACAGAAATATCATGTTTGTTTGCCGCAGTTCCTCTATTTTCTCGCTTAGAAAATACGAATATGTAGAGCTGGTGTCTGCATGTGGAACCTGTGATTGTTTCCCAGTACAAAATTAAATGCTCCCTGATTAAAAAAAAACGTTCAAAACAATAATGAACATTGATAATATCCAGAAAACACAAACACTGGGGCTGTGGCAATATCTGGGATTGAGTTAGCCAAAAGAAAACCGGATATTTCCGGTTTCATGCAGTCATATCCGGAGAAAGTGGTGTGGAATTCCTATGCAATGGAGCGAGAAAATCATAGTAAAAATGGTTTTGGAGAAAAGCAAAGTCTTTTCGTTAGACAAGTGCATAAAATGTCATGTATACAAACAGAAATATCATGATTGTTTGCCGCAGTTCCTCTAGCTTTCTCGCTAGAAAATACGAACCTTTAGAGCTGGTTGCACCATGTGGAACCACCGAGTGTTTCCCAGTACAAAATTAAGTGTTCCCTGATTAAAAAAAAACTTTCAAAACAATAAAGTCCTTCGATAATATCCAGAAAACACAAATACAGGGGCTGTGGCAATATCTGGGATTGAGTTAGTCAAAACAAAACCGGATATTTCCGGTTTCATGCAGTCATATCCGGACAAAGTGGTGTGGAATTTGTATGCAATAGACCAAGCAAATCATAGTTTTTGGAGAAAAGCAAAGTCTTTTCGTTAGACAAGTGCATAAAATGTCATGTATACAAACAGAAATATCATGTTTGTTTGCCGCAGTTCCTCTAGTTTCTTGCTTAGAAAATACGAATGTGTAGAGCTGGTGTCTCCATGTGGAACCACTGAGTGTTTCCCAGAACAAAATTAAATGTTCCCTGATGAAAAAAAAACTTTCAAAACAATAATGACCATTGATAATATCCAGAAAACACAAACACAGAGGCTGTGGAAATATGGGATTGAGTTAGCCAAAAAAAAACCGGATATTTCCGGTTTCATCCAGTCATATCCGGAAAAAGTGGTGTGGAATTTATGCAATGGAGCGAGAAAATCATAGTAAAAATGGTTTTGGAGAAAAGCAAAGTCTTTTCGTTAGACAAGTGCATAAAATGTCATGTATACAATAAGAAATATCATGTTTGTTTGCCGCAGTTCCTCTAGCTTTCTCGCTAGAAAATACGAACCTTTAGAGCTGGTTACACCATGTGGAACCACGGAGTGTTTCCCAGTACAAAATTAAATGTTCCCTGATAAAAAAAGTTCAAAACAATAATGACCATTGATAATATCCAGAAAACACAAACAGAGAGTCTGTGGCAATCTGGGATTGAGTTAGCCAAAACACAACCAGATATTTCCGGTTTCATGCAGTCATATCCGCACAAACTGGTGTGGAATTTGTATGCAATAGACCAAGCAAATCATAGTAAAAATGGTTTTGGAGAAAAGCAAAGTCCTTTCTTTAGGCAAGTGCATAAAATGTCATGTATACAAACAGAAATATCATGTTTGTTTCCCACAGTTCCTCTAGTATTCTCCCTAGAATACACGAATAGGAAGAACTGGTTTCTGCATGTGGAACCAGTGATTGTTTCCCTGTACAAAATTAAATGCTCCCTGATTAAAAACGAACGTTCAAAACAATAATGACCATTGATAATATCCAGAAAACAAAAACACTGGGGCTGTGGCAATATCTGGGATTGAGTTAGCCAAAACAAAACTGGATATTTCCGGTTTCATCCAGTCATATCCGGAAAAAGTGGTGTTGAATTCCTATGCAATGGAGCGAAAAAATCATAGTAAAAATGGTTTTGGAGAAAAGCAAAGTCTTTTCGTTAGACAAGTGCATAAAATGTCATGTATACAAACAGAAATATCATGTTTGTTTGCCGCAGTTCCTCTAGTTTCTCGCTTAGAAAATACGAATGTGTAGAGCTGGTGTCTCCATGTGGAACCACTGAGTGTTTCCCAGTACAAAATTAAATGTTCCCTGAAAAGAAAAACTTTCAAAACAATAATGACCATTGATAATATCCAGAAAACACAAACAGAGAGTCTGTGGCAATCTGGGATTGAGTTAGCCAAAACACAACCAGATATTTCCGGTTTCATGCAGTCATATCTGGACAAAGTGGTGTGGAATTTGTATGCAATAGACCAAGCAAATCATAGTAAAAATGGTTTTGGAGAAAAGCAAAGTCCTTTCTTTAGGCAAGTGCATAAAATGTCATGTATACAAACAGAAATATCATGTTTGTTTCCCACAGTTCCTCTAGTATTCTCCCTAGAATACACGAATAGAAAGAACTGGTTTCTGGATGTGGAACCAGTGATTGTTTCCCAGTACAAAATTAAATGCTCCCTGATTAAATAAAAGTTCAAAACAATAATGACCATTGATAATATCCAGAAAACACAAACACAGGGGCTGTGGCAATATCTGGGATTGAGTTAGCCAAAACAAAACCGGATATTTCCGGTTTCATGCAGTCATATCCGCACAAACTGGTGTGGAATTTGTATGCAATAGACCAAGCAAATCATAGTAAAAATGGTTTTGGAGAAAAGCAAAGTCTTTTCGTTAGACAAGTGCATAAAATGTCATGTATACAAACAGAAATATCATGTTTCTTTGCCGCAGTTCCTGTAGTTTCTCGCTTAGAAAATACGAAATTGTTGAGCTGGTGTCTCCATGTGGAACCACTGAGTGTTTCCCAGAACAAAATTAAATGTTCCCTGATGAAAAAAAAACTTTCAAAACAATAATGACCATTGATAATATCCAGAAAACACAAACACAGAGGCTGTGGCAATGTGGGATTGAGTTAGCTAAAATAAAACCGGATATTTCCGGTTTCATGCAGTCATATCCGCACAAACTGGTGTGGAATTTGTATGCAATAGACCAAGCAAATCATAGTAAAAATGGTTTTGGAGAAAAGCAAAGTCCTTTCTTTAGGCAAGTGCATAAAATGTCATGTGTACAAACAGAAATATCATGTTTGTTTGCCGCAGTTCCTCTATTTTCTCGCTTAGAAAATACGAATGTGTAGAGCTGGTGTCTGCATGTGGAACCACCGAGTGTTTCCCAGT
>NW_026909569.1:0-5000 GCF_033115175.1 Lepus europaeus | reverse complement strand
ATTGAGAGTCCAGGCCTGGACCTGCAATAAAACTCTCATGTGCTTTACAGCGGTATCGGCTCTTTGGTGGTCTTTGGGGACAACTGAACTGGGCATAACAGTGCACACACTCTGTAAAGTTATACACAGTGTTAACACACAGCAATCCACCACACCCAGGAAATCAACTATCACAGCACAAAACTGAAAAATTCCACTCACTAGGGAGTGCACAGCATGGCACTGAGCTGGTGCACACACTCTGTAAAGTCATACACAGTGTTTTCTTTCTTTCTTTCTTTCTTTCTTTCTTTCTTTCTTTCTTTCTTTCTTTCTTTCTTTCAGAACATTAGTGAATGGAGTTAAAGACAAACATAAATACAAAGACCTACTGCACATATACAATAGAACACCAAATTTTTTTTAATTAATTAATCAATTAATTTGAAATCAGAGTTAAAGAGAGAGAGGAGAGGCAGAGAGAGAGGTCTTCCATCCAATGGTTCACTCCCCAATTGGCCACAACAGCCAGAGCTGTGCTGATCCAAAGCCAGGAGCCAGGAGCTTTCTCCAGGTCTCCCGCATGGGTGCAGGGGCCCAAGGACTTGTCCATCTTCTACTGACTTCCCAGGCCATATCAGAGAGCTGGATCAGAAGTGGAGCAGCCGGGAGTCAAACTGGTGCCCATATGTGATGCTGGCACTGCAGGCGGTGGCTTTACCCGCTATGCCACAGCGTGGGCCCTAACACCTAGAATTGTTTAAGACTGCGGTACCACAGAGTAAATGATATGCAGATTCAATCTGATTGTTATCAAATCTCAAAAACCATGGGCAATGTATTGGGAAAATTATCCCAAGACTCATCTGGAATTTCAAGGGATGCTACCTAAACGGCCAAAGCAACCATAAACAAAGGAATATAAATTAAGGAGACTCACACTTCCCCATTTCAAATCTTTGTTTATTTTTTTGACAGGCAGAGTTAGACAGTGAGAGAGACAGAGAGTTATACAGTGAGAGAGAGAGAGACAGAGAGAAAGGTCTTCCTTCCGTTGGTTCACCCCCCAAATGGCCACTACAGCCGGCATACTGCACCGATCTGAAGCCAGGAGCCAGGTGCTTCCCCCTGGTCTCCCATGAGGGTGCCTTCCCGGGCCACAGCAGAGAGCTGGACTGGAAGAGGAGCAACCGGGACGGAATCCGGCGCCCCAACCAGGACTAGAACCCGGGGTGCAGGTGCTGCAGGCAGAGGATTAGCCAAGTGAGCCATGGTGCCAGCCCCCATTTCAAATCTTAACACTAGGCTGGCACCACGACTCAATAGGATAATCCTCCGCCTGCAGCGCTGGCACACGGGGTTCTAGTCCCGGTCGGGGCGCCAGATTCTGCCCCGGTTGCCCCTCTTCCAGGCCAGCCCTCTGCTGTGGCCCAGGAGTGCAGTGGAGGATGACCCAAGTGCTTGGGCCCTGTACCCCATGGGAGACCAGGAGAAGCACCTGGCTCCTGGCTTCGGGTCAGCGTGGTGCCCCAGCCGCAGCACACTGGCCGCAGTGGCCATTGGAGGGTGAACCAACGGCAAAAGGAAGACCTTTCTCTCTGTCTCTCTCTCACACTGTCCACTCTGCCTGTCAAAAAAAAAAATATTAACACTAAACAACGGAAATCAAAGAAAGGATGACACTGGCACAAACAGAAAGATTCATAGAATTGAACTGAGAGTACAGAAATAAAACCACACATCTACGGTGAATTGTTTTTTGACAATGAGCCAATGCATTAAAACAGGGAAAGCGTGGTATCTCCACAGTGGACCCCCGGCCTGGTGCCTGCGGCATCAGCTGAGACATCCGCGTCCCACCCTGGGATGCCCGGGTTTCACGCCCACCTCCTGCCCCCAACTCCAGTTTCACGCCCACCTCCTGCCCCCAACTCCAGCTTCACGCTAATGCAGACCCTGGGGGGCAGAGGTCATGGAAAGTGGGCTTGGGTCCTTGTCACCCAGGCAGGAAACCCAGAATATTCCCCTGGCTCCCACTTCAGCACCCTCACATCCCAGCAAGCACTTGGGGAGTGAACCAGAACATGAGAGTTAGCATGATCTCGCTAGCACTCTCTCTCTCTCATATGAATATAGACTTAGAAATAATTTTTAAAAGAAGGATGTCTTCAACAAATGCTGTCTTCATGACCTTGGATTTAGCATCTGTTTCTTAGATCTGACACCTACAGCACAAGCAACAGTAGTGGAAGCAGATACACTGGATTTACCTCAAAACTAACATCTGAAGACACTACAAAGACAGCTGAAAACACTGTCAGACTAGGAAAAAGAGTCCACTGTTTTCACCAACATCCAACACAGAACCTCTGTGACCAGACTCACAAGCAGGTCTCAGACAGCAGCTGGAGGCCCACAGTTCAGTCTAAATATGATGCAGTCTGCCTAGTGATAGCATCAGAAGCACAGGATAAGGCCTCAGCCCCACAAGGCTGCCACTTCTGATGTCACTCACACGTTCCCACTTTACCAAGGACTTGTGCCCCACTTTGTCACAAACCAGAGCTTCCCGCGATCCCCTCCTCAGTTTCAATCATGTGCTCACAGAACCCAGCGAACACTGCACTCACCAATGCCAGCTTATTACACAGCTCTCTTAAGGCTGCACGTGAACAGCCAGAGGACCAGCACAGGCCAGGCAGTCATGGCGGAGTACAGGGCTCTCAAACCCTCCACGTGCAGCCTCCCTCCTTCCTCCTCGTCTTCAGCAACACAGAAGCTGTTTGAACCCCACACCTTTGGACTATTATGGCCATTAATGATGGACTCAGTCCTCTCCACAAAGCCTGGGGCTTGGGTAAAAGGTTGGGGTGGGGCTAAAACTCTGTACCTGGAACCACAGGGTTGGTTCCCCTGGCAACCAGGCAGCCTGGGGCTGTCCAGGAACCTCCAATGACCAGCCAGTACCACACAAAAGACACCACTTCACACATTCTGAAGTCTAGGTCACAGCTGAGTGCCAGGAAACTGAGGCACAGGAGGCCGCATGTGCACCTCTTGTTTCACAACCCAAAAATTTGAAGAGAATATTTACACACTACACATCTAACAGCATGCTGTCCAGAATATGTCCTATGTGTTTTCTTTCCTTTTTAACATTCATTTATGTATATGAAAGTCAGAGTTACAGAGAGGGAGACAGAGAGAGACAGAGACAGAGACAAAGAGAAAGAAAGATCCATCCACTGGCTCACTCCCCAGATGGCTGCAATGGTTGTGGCTGGGCCAGGCTGTAGCCAGGAGCCAGGAGTTTCATCCTGGTCTCCCATGTGGGTGGCAGGAGCCCAAGCACTCGGATCATCTTCTGCTACTTTCCCAGGCCATTCCCAGGAAGCTGGATCAGAGTTAGAGACCCAGGACTGAAACCTGCACTCATGTGGGATGCTGGTATCCTAGTAGGCAGCTTTACCAGCTGCACCACAATGCCAGCCTGAATCCTGTGTCTTTTCTTAAAATGGTGAAATAATTGTTGAGAAACAGTATAGAATGAAATGAATGTAGACACAAACTTCACTACATGTACAAACAGTCACTCAAATCAGTGTATACATTAAAATTTGAAATGCAAAGTATAAACATTCAAGAGAAAATCTATGTGCCCTGGCATTTGGTAATTACTTTTTTTTTTTTTTTTTGACAGGCAGAGTCGATAGAGAGAGACAGAGAGAAAGGTCTCCCTTTTTGCCGTTGGTTCACCCTCCAATGGCAGCTGCGGCCGGCGCATCGTGCTGATTCGAAGCCAGGAGCCAGGTGCTTCTCCTGGTCTCCCATGCGGGTGCAGGGCCCAAGGACTTGGGCCATCCTCCACTGCCTTCCCGGGGGTGCAGGGCCCAAGGACTTGAGCCATCCTCCACTGCCTTCCCGGGCCATAGCAGAGAGCTGGCCAGGAAGAGGGGCAACCGGGATAGAATCCGGTGCCCCAACAGGGACTAGAACCCGGTGTGCCAGTGAAGAAATATTAAAGATAGTAGACCCCCCTCTCCCTATTTCGTAAGTTTTACTTTTTGATTTTACCCTTCATTTTTAGAGCAACCTTTGACCTGCTTTCTAATTTCTGGCTCAAAGGGGGCTGAGGCCTGCTTCTACTGACCAGGCATAATGGAGGCAAGGCAGGAAGAGACAACATCGGAATGTGGGAAATGGCCCACCAAAACCTGTTTACCTCTACAGGCGCCCGGTTGGTGAAACACAGGAGCAGCCTCCTCTCTGTTCTTTGTGTCTGTTCCTAACATGTTTAACTTAGGATTTATTCAGCCTTGGGAAATGTATGGTGAGAGCCACCCCGCCCTACCCTGTTTTAAATCTTGTCTTTGCATATGTATACCTTCTCACCTTGTGCTTGTAAAACACCCTTACCTCCTTTGTGAACCTAATGGATTAGCTTGAAAGGCCCAAGTAACTATAAAAAGCTGATGTAAATTGTACTTAGGGTCACATTCCTGACGCTGCGACCCCAGCATGCTGGTGAATAAAATACTCTACTCGCTTTTTGCATAAGAGACTGTCTCTTGCTGTGTTCTCTGCTCCGGCATGGCCATAACACCAGCACCACAAGGCAGAGGATTAGCCTGTTGAGCCACGGCGCCGGCCTTGGTAATTACTTTTAACACACAGCACAAAAAGACAATTCCGAAAAGAAAAAAATTAATATCATGGACTTCATTATTAAATTTTCTACTCTGTGACCCATTATGTGCAGAGAACAAAAAGACAAGCTACAGATTGGGAGAAAATGTTAACAAAATACATCTGACAAAGAATGTGTATTCAAAATACACAGAGATTCCTAAAAATAAAAAATAACCACAAACAATTCCACTAAAAATGGGCAAATAAATGGTTACCTGGCCACTAAAATATTTATTAGAACTGCTAGACAACAAAACAAGAACAAAACAGCAGCTGCGGGAGGGGAACAGGAAGTCTCCTTGGTGCTGGAGGAGACAATGGCACAGCCACCA
>NW_026909568.1:0-25582 GCF_033115175.1 Lepus europaeus | reverse complement strand
TCTGTAACTCTTCCAAATAAATAAAATAAAATCTATAAATAAATAAATAATAGAACCACCTGGGGGTGTTTAACTACTTAGGGAGTGCAGGGCTGCTCTGAGATACTCTGAACTGGGGCTGGCCCAAGCACTTGGGCCATCCTCCACTGAATTCCCTGGCCATAGCAGAGAGCTGGCCTGGAAGAGGGGCAACCGGGACAGAATCCGGCGCCCTGACTGGGACTAGAACCCGGTGTGCCGGTGCCGCAAGGTGGAGGATTAGCCTGTTAAGCCAGGGCGCCGGCTGCTGCACACACTCTTTCTCTGCGGATCTGGAAGGCAGAGGGGCAGGAAGTCAAGCCAGGGATTGTCACTGCCAGCTTTGAAAGCGTAGCCAGCCACGCGGCCAAGACTTGAGACCCCTGGCCGGGGAGCAGGACCCTCAGCCCTGCCGCTCCGGGGAGCCCAGCTCCGCCAGCACCGGGAATGAGCCTGGGCGTGGGCTGCGCCTGGTCTACACCGGGCTTGTGAAACCCCGGGTGCAGAATCGTCAGGTTCGGACCTGGGCTCCTGACTCACAGGCGCCCCAGGATAGCGAGATGGGTGCTGTTGGAAGCCACTGTGCTTTGGGTGATCTGTTACGCAGCAGGCGGCGTGGACAGATACACCCAGTCACGGTGATCAGCCTGCCCAGGCACCCCAGGCTCCAGGCCAAGGACGTTCAGAACCATGGACAGCGGATCGCGCCCCGGGGCAAGCGCTGATTGGCTGGACTGGGCACCACCTAACAGGGAGTGATCCTATTGGACAATCGTTGGCTTAGGCAACGAGCCCTACACCAATCAGGGCCTGCAGATTCAACTTCTCTTGGCCAACCACCAAGATGTACCCGGGGCTGATAGCGGCGGCGTCCCATACGGACGTGGGTTCGAGTCCCAGCTGCTCATCCAGCTACTTCCAATCCTGCTCACCGCTGATATCCCTGGGGGCTGAAGATGGCCCAAGGGCTCGGGCCCCAGCACCTGCGTGGGAGCCCCCAGTGCTGTTTCTGGCTTCAGCCTGGTCCTTGTGGCCATTTGGGGAGTGAACCAGCAGATGAAAGGTCTCTCTGCCTGTGACTCTCCCATAATAATAATAATAGCTGTGTCCCAGGGGCCCCACAAGCGCCTATGTTTCTTATATTTTTAAAATTTTTTTATGAATACAAAGAGAACAGATTGCAAACAGACACAATTCTAAGAAGCGACGCTTACCTCCATCCCCTTTCCTTTCTCTTTTGCTACCTTTTGTAAAAATGTATTTTCAATTTACTTTATAACTGCTGGCTTAATGTTCCACTACACACTAGCTTCTCCTCTCTCTCTTTAAGATTTATTTATTTATTTGAAAGGCAGAGTTACAGAGAGGCAGAGTCAGAGGCAAAGAGAGAGAGAGAGAGGTCTTCCATTTACTGGTTCACTCCTCAAATGGCCACAATGGCTGCAGCTGGGCTGATCTGCAGCCAGGAGCCAGGAGCTCCATCAGGGTCTCCCACATGGGTTCAGGGACCCAAGCACTTGGGGTATCTTCCACTGCTTTCCCAGGCCACAACAGAGAGCTGGATCAGAAGGGGAGCAGCTGGGACTCAAATCGGTGCCCATATGGGATGCCGGCACTGCAGGCGGCAGCTTTACCTGCTACACAGCGCTGGCCCCAGGTGATATAATTTTATGAGACCACATTTTAGATATACTCCATGGCTGGATGAAACAGCATGTAGTGTGGTGTGTCACTGTATTTTATTTAAAAAAAATTTTTTTTAACAGGCAGAGTGGACAGAGAGAGAGAGAGAGAGAGAGACAGAAAGGTCTTCCTTTGCCATTGGTTCACCCTCCAATGGCCGCCGCGCTGCGGCCGGTGCATTGCGCTCATCCGAAGCCAGGAGCCAGGTGCTTCTCCTGGTCTCCCAAGCAGGTGCAGGGCCCAAGCACTTGGGCCATCCTCCACTGCACTCCTGGGCCATAGCAGAGAGCTGGCCTGGAAGAGGGGCAACTGGGACAGAATCTGGTGCCCCGACCGGGACTAGAACTCGGTGTGCTGGCGCCACAAGGCGGAGAATTAGCCTAGTGAGCCACAGCGCCTGCTTGTATTTTATTTTTTAAAAATGTATTTATTAGAGAGAGAGAGAGAGAGAGAGAGGGACCTCCATCTGCTGGCTCACTCCTCAAATGTCCCCAGTAGCTGGGCCTGGGCCAAGATGAATCCGGGAGCCTGGAGCTTCTTTGGGGTCTCCCACGTGGGTGTCAGGGGCCCACGCACTTGGGCCATCACTGCTGAGTCCCGGGTGTGCATTAGCAGGGAGCTGGATTGAAGGTGGGGGTGGGACTTGGTTCCAGCTCTCCGGTTTGGGCTGGGTGTAGGTGTCCCAGGAGGCGTCGCAGCCTGCCGTGCGGCTAGTGCCGGCCCCTGCCTGCGCTCTCCTGTTGCTCATTGGCTTCACCGCGGATCTCACTCAAACGTGGAATCCGGAAGTGTAGATGTTGGTGAGGCAGAAAGTACAGTGTGGTTACCAGAGGCTTGAGTCATTCGGGGAGGTGGGGATGGACAGAGATGGGTCAAAGGCTGTGTTATTACAATTAGGGGGAAAACAAGAAGACTCCACGTGGTCCACGGGAAAATGGAATTAAAGCGTGACTGTACCGTGGCGTCAAAACATTGAAATCCAGGCATCATTTTCCACAATATGCATTTTCAGTGAACTTCTCTGAAGGCCTCTCACATTTAAAAAATGTGTCTAAACTAGACTGCTATGTAGACATAGAAGGTGGCTGAGTGAGTGGTTGGGGTGTGGTTTGAAGTTGGGAGCCAGGAACTCAGTCTAGGTCCCCTATGTGGGCAGTAGCAACCCAAGGACTTGAGCTGTTACCACTGCCTTCTTCCTTTCTTTCTTTTTAAAAAAATTTATTTTATTTATTTGAAAGACAGAGTTACAGAGAGAGGTAGAGACACAGAGAGAGAGGTCTTCCATCCGCTGGCTCACCCTCCCAGATGGCTGCAACCACTTGAGTTGTGCCAATCTGAAGCCAGGAGCCAGGAGCTTCTTCTAGGTCTCCCATGCGGGCATGGGGGCCCAAGGACTTGGGCCATCCTATACTGCTTTCCCAGGCCATAGCAGAGAGCTGGACCGGAAGTGGAGCAACCGGGACTAGAACCAGCGCCCATATGGGATGCCGGCACTTCAGGCCAGGGCTTTAACCCTCTGTGCCACAGAGCTGGCCTCACCACTGCTTTCTAAGCACCTGCCTTAGCAGGAAGCTGGAGCCAGGATCTGGGGCCGGAAGTCAAACCCAGCACAGGGGCATCTTCCCCAGCATCCGATCTGCCAGGCCCAACGCCGGCCCTATGAGGTTTCTCTCCAGGGGATGATAATGTTCTGAGTTGGAGGTGTTGAGGTGCACACACCATGTGATTGTTCGGACAAGGGGCTGACAGTTAGACGGGAAAACTGTGTGGTAGGTAACACTGTTTAAAGACGGATCTGAAACCCAGAGAGACAGCAGGTGGACGGTTGCACAAGGCCTCAGCTGGGTCCTCTGGGAAGCACCCGTCCAGTCTGAGTCATTGGGCCCAACTTCACCCCTTGTGGACCCCCAGGACCAGCAGGAGGACACAGAGCCGGTGACGAGCAGTGGCACCTGGCCCCAGAGACCAGCAGTTCTCTCGATTTCTCCCTGGCAGTGCCCCCTTCCCTGTAGCCCCTTTGTAAGCCCCTGACCTCCTCGTCCTCCAGCAGAGCAGTGGGCATTGAGACCGGAAGTCTGCCCTGCTCTCCTCTGTCGACGCGTCATCCATTCTCTTCTCTTCGCCATGAAGCCTTGTCTTCCGTACTTTGATTGGCATCTGGGACAGGGACCTGGTTTTCCGTGACGAAGTGATAGGACTGCTCCCGAACCTCGCAGGGCGTGTGCCCCTGCGCTGGGCTTAGATGCTGGACTGGGTGGAGGCTCCACTTCCGGGGGAAAGACAGAGTCCCAGCAGCTGTGGACCTGGGCTCCTCTCCGGGGAAAAGTCCCTTGTCTCTTCCCTGCAAGGACGTGGTCCCAAGATGCAGGACCCATGTGGGCAGCAGGAAGCACTCTCCAAGAAGGCACGGTCAGGCTGTCTGGTTAGCTGGCAAGTCCCCGGTGTGTAGGCTGCCACCTCCCCTGGTTAGCAGGGACTGGGGGCTGGACCTTTGTCCCCGCTCCGGTTTGGGCACCGAGGGACTGCAGGTTCGGGGGCCCACGATGGCCCGGTAAGGGCTGCCTGACCCGATGCGTCTGATGCTCTCATTGTCATGTTGTTCTATCTTTGTCAACATTTCCCTGCCACTTCAGAGTTCCCTGGGGGTACCTTTGTCACGGAGGAAAAACGGGTGACACCGCACAGCCTATGTACGCGTTAGATTAAGACAGACGAGCAAACGGTGTAATTCCCCGTGAAAAGTCCCTGATACAATTGCAGCCTGGAGCAACAGTTTGTAAAAATAATGCAAGAGAGGCTGGCACTATGGCGTAACGGGTAGAGCTGCCACCTGCAGTGCTGGCATCCCATATGGGCTCCAGTTCGAGTCCGGGCTGCTCTATTTCCCATCCAGCTCTCTGCTGTGGCCTGGGAAAGCAGTAGAAGACGACCCAAGTGCTTGGGCCCTTGCACCTGTGTGGGAGACCTGGAAGAAGCTCCTGGCTCCTGGCTTAGGTTCTGCCCATCTCCGGCCATTGTGGCCATTTGGGGAGTGAACCAGCAGATGGAAGACTTCTCTGTCTCTCCTTCTCTCTGTCTGTAACTCTGCCTCTCAAATTAATAAATAAATCTTTAAAAAAATACAAAGGTAGGCCGGCGCTGCGGCTCAATAGGCTAATCCTCCACCTTGCGGCGCCGGCACACCGGGTTCTAGTCCCGGTTAGGGCGCCGGATGCTATCCCGGTTGCCCCTCTTCCAGGCCAGCTCTCTGCTGTGGCCAGGGAGTACAGTGGAGGATGGCCCAAGTCCTTGGGCCCTGCACCCCATGGGAGACCAGGAGAAGCACCTGGCTCCTGCCATCGGAACAGCGCGGTGCGCTGGCCGCAGCGCGCCTGCCGCGGCGGCCATTGGAGGGTGAACCAACGGCAAAAAGGAAGACCTTTCTCTCTGTCTCTCTCTCTCTGTCCACTCTGCCTGTCAAAAATAAAATAATAATAATAATTAAAAAAATACAGAGGTGTGACTGAGGATGGAAACCACAAGACGGCAGGGCAGCTGTGTGCTCAGAAAAAAATCCTGTTCAGTAAGAAGGGGCCGAGCCGCCGGTGCCGGCCGCGAGCCAAGCAGGAAGCGCTGTAACGCGTGATTGGTGACCTGATGGTGACAAGACCTCGGCCGGCGCTCCCCCCACACCGGGGCCCCTCGCTTGGGGTCCTCAGCACCCATAGCCAGGTGCCCAGGAGGCTCTGGGACCTCTCTGTCCGAGAAAGCAGGCATTAGGACCCAGGGTGCTGGCTCCAAATGTGGGAAAATAAAATGAGCGCCGCCGTGCAAAACCCTGCCTGGCTGAGAGCGAAGAAGCCACCTGGACCGCGGGGACGGGCGGACGGGCAGCCTGCGCGCGCACCTGGACCGCGGGGACGGACGGGCAGCCTGCGCGCACCTGGACCGCGGGGACGGACGGGCAGCCTGCGCGTGCACCTGGACCGCGGGGACGGACGGGCAGCCTGCGCGCGCACCTGGACCGCGGGGACCGACGGGCAGCCTGCGCGCACCTGGACCGCGGGGACGGGCGGACAGCCTGCGCGCGCACCTGGACCGCGGGGACGGACGGGCAGCCTGCGCGTGCACCTGGACCGCGGGGACGGACGGGCAGCCTGCGCGCGCACCTGGACCGCGGGGACCGACGGGCAGCCTGCGCGCACCTGGACCGCGGGGACGGGCGGACAGCCTGCGCGCGCACCTGGACCGCGGGGACGGACGGACAGCCTGCGCGTGCACCTGGACCGCGGGGACAGACGGGCAGCCTGCGCGCACCTGGACCACGGGGACGGACGGACAGCCTGCGCGCGCACCTGGACCGCGGGGACGGGCGGGCAGCCTGCGCGCACCTGGACCGCGGGGACGGACGGGCAGCCTGCGCGCACCTCGACCGCGGGGACGGGTGGACAGCCTGCGCGCGCACCTGGACCGCGGGGACGGGCGGACGGGCAGCCTGCGCGGGCACCTGGACCGCGGGGACGGGCGGACGGGCAGCCTGCGCGCACCTGGACCGCGGGGACGGACGGACAGCCTGCGCGCGCACCTGGACCGCGGGGACGGGCGGGCAGCCTGCGCGCACCTGGACCGCGGGGACGGACGGGCAGCCTGCGCGCACCTCGACCGCGGGGACGGGTGGACAGCCTGCGCGCGCACCTGGACCGCGGGGACGGGCGGACGGGCAGCCTGCGCGGGCACCTGGACCGCGGGGACGGGCGGACAGCCTGCGCGCACCTGGACCGCGGGGACGGACGGACGGGCAGCCTGCGCGGGCACCTGGACCGCGGGGACGGACGGGCAGCCTGCGCGCGCACCTGGACCAGGGGGACGGGCGGACGGGCAGCCTGCGCGCGCACCTGGACCGCGGGGACGGGCGGACGGGCAGCCTGCGCGCACCTGGACCGCGGGGACGGACGGACAGCCTGCGCGCGCACCTGGACCACGGGACGGACGGACGGACAGCCTGCGCGCGCACCTGGACCGCGGGGACGGACGGGCAGCCTGCGCGCACCTGGACCGCGGGGACGGACGGGCAGCCTGCGCAGGGCTCGCCCCTGAAACAAAGGGCCGGCTGTGGACTTGCTGCCGGCTGTTTGCCGGCGGCTGAGCTGTACTGTTTGGTAACCGAAACAACACCCCAGCACTGCTTTCTAACACAGGGCCCCTCCCTGGGAGCACTTGTACCGTTGGCCGCCAGGCATCGGTAAAGACATTCAGTGGGACCTTTCTTTTTTTTTTTTTTTTTTTGACAGGCAGAGTGGATAGCGAGAGAGAGAGAGAGAGAGACAGAGAGAAAGGTCTTCCTTTGCCGTTGGTTCACCCTCCAATGGCCACTGCAGCTGGCGCACCACGCTGATCCGAAGCCAGGAGCCAGGTGCTTCTCCCTGGTCTCCTGGTCTCCTCCACCTTGCACCGGCACACCGGGTTCTAGTCCCGGTTGGGGCGCCAGATTCTATCCCAGTTGCCCCTCTTCCAGTCTAGCTCTCTGCTGTGGCCCGGGAGGGCAGTGGAGGATGGCCCAAGTGCTTGGGCCCTGCACCCCATGGGAGACCAGGAAGAAGCACCTGGCTCCTGGCTTCGGATCGGCACAGTGCGCCAGCTGCAGCGGCCGGAGGGCTATTTGGGGGGTGAATCAACAGAAGGAAGACCTTTCTCTCTGTCTCTCTCGCACTAACTCTGCCTGCTGCCTGTCCAAAAAAAAAAAAAAAAAAAAAAAGATTGGTTGATGTATTTGAAAGGCCGAGTTAGAGTTTCTGAACAACTTCGTCTCTGAAAACACCCGACTTCCTTCTTAACCTCCTGAAGCAGAGTCGTCCACCTGTCATAGAAACACAAGGCTATCATCGACAGAAGGGAACACTAACCGGGTAAAAAAAAAAACAGAAGCAGGGGCCCCGGAGGATTAAGCCACGTCGTGCAGTGCTGGTATTCTGCATGGGTGTCGGGGAGAGACCTGACTGCTCCACTTCCCATCCAGCTCCCTGCTGATGCGCCTGGGAAAGCAGTGGGAGATGGCCCACGTGCTTGGGGCCCTGCACCCGTGTGGCAGACCTGGAGGAAGCTCCTGGCTCCTGGCTTTCGCCTGCCCCCACCCTGGCGGTTGCAGCCATCTGGGGACTAAACCAGCAGATAGACAATTCTCTCTCTCTCTCTTTCTCACTCTGCCTTTCCAATAACTAAATGCATCTTTAAGAACTCGAAGGTGACGACTATGCTAATCACATAGGAATCACTCAGCCGGAGGCACAGGTGGCCCCAGGGCGTGAATGTATAGGGCTGAGCTGAGTGCACTCGTGGGAGGAGGGGACGGTGCTCAGCCCTTGTGTCTGCAGCTTGTGGGAGTGTCTGCCGCTTCAGAGGGCCTCCGAATCTAGAGCCGGGCATGCCTGGGCTAGTCGTCCCAGTCCCAGCGGAAGCAGTGCAGCGAGGGCCACTATTTGCATAGACAGGGAGGTGTCCCCACAGCACGGGGCCATGCTCAGCGGGGAGCCACCTTGCAGCTGTGGTCTGATCTGGTGATCTGGGCTTGGGAGGAGACCAGAGAGGATGGTGGCTCAGCTCTGCCAGGCAGGGTTTTTTTTTTTTTTTTTTTTTTTTTGGCTCTTCTGGGACCCTCGTGAGGGACCCCACCCCCACCCCCACCAGCAGGGAACAAGAGAGAAGCAAGAAAACAGTTTCACAAGGGAATTCACAAGGGAATGTTGGGCATGGGGCATCCCACCGTCCCCACCTTGTCTAAAAGCGCCATCTTACTCTAGCCCAGCTGCCAACTGTACACTAGGTTCGGCTTCTCCAGGACCCAGCCCAGCTCACTAGGAACCTGGTGACCAGATGGCCCAACTGTAAGTGGCAACTCCCCTTCCCCCCAAACGGGATTGGCCGCTTCCACTCCCTTACCTCTGCAAAGACTTGGGTTCCTGCACAAACCCCCTTCTTCGCCCTCTCTTGCCATCTCCCTCCAGCCTGTAGGGTTCCCCCCACCTGACAATAAACCTCTCCTGTAAGTCCGGTGCTTGGTGTGTTTTCGGGTGGCCTTTCGCACAGGGCTATCACATTTGTATTTATTTGGAAGAGGGAGAGGTATCTTCCAAGCACTGGTTCACTCTGCAAACGTTCACAGCATTTGAGTCTGGGCCAGGCCAACCTCTTCTGGGGTTGAAGATGGAAACGGCCATGCAGGAGGGGGTCCTTCTGCCTAACCACATCGAACTCCCACCTTCTCAGAGCTCAGCACCACGCCGGGCTTGTGCTGTGTCGGCCTGCTATGGGTGGAGTGGGAGCCCTGGGGACATGCACACGTGACGGCTAGGACCCCGGGACTGCAGACGGTGGTGCTGTTTGCAAGCTGAGTCTTTGGAGGTGAAGTTAGGCAACACTGCCCTGGAGTAGCACGAGCCCTAACCCAACACGAACGCGCCCTGACACAAAGGGGAAATTTGGGTATTTGGCTTTGTAGGTATGTGCAGAGGGGCTGGCGACACGGTGGCATAGTGGGTAAAGCCTCCGCCTGCAGCACCAGCATGCAAAATGGGTGCTGGTTTGAGTCCCGGCTGCTCCACTTCCAATCCAGCTCTCTGCTGTGGCCTGGGAAAGCAGGGAAGATGGCTCAAGTGCTTGGGCCCCTACACCTGCACGGGAGACCCAGAGGAAGCACCTGACTTCAGATTAGCTCAGCTCCGGCCGTTGCAGCCAACTGGGGAGTGAACCAGCAGATGGAAGACTTCTCTTTGCTTCTCCCTCTTTCTGTCTGTAACTATGCCTTTCAAATAAATAAATAAATAAATAAATATATTTTTTAAAGATTTATTTATTTATTTGCAAGTCAGAGTTACACAGAGAGAGGAGAGGCAGAGAGAGAGAGAGATCTTCCATCCGATGGTTCATTCCCCAATTGGCTGCAACGGCTGGAGCTGCGCCGATCCTAAGCCAGGAGCTTCTTCTGGGTCTGCCACATGGGTGCAGAGGCCCAAGGACTTGGGCCACCTTCTACTGCTTTTCCAGGCCATAGCAGAGAGCTGGATTGGAAGTGGAGCAGCCTGGGCTTGAACCGGCGCCCACATGGGATGCCGGCGCTTCAGGCCAGGGCATTAACCTGCTGCGCCACAGCACCAGTCCCCTAAATATTTTTTTTTTTTTAAAGAGCTACAAATCTTGGCCTGCTTGCCTAGCCAAGGAGACCCTTTGCCTCCCCTCTAAGAAAAAATTTTTTCCACTTTTCAAACATTATTTATTTGAGAAGCAGAGACATGGAATGGTTGAACCTGCTGCTTCCCAGGGTGTGCGTGAGCAGGAGGCTGGAGTCGGGAACCAGAGCCAGGAATCAAACCCAGGTGCTCTGCGGTGGGGCGTCAGTGTTCTAACCACGAGGCTAAGTTCTAAGGGGATCTGCTCCACAGTCACAGATAACTAATATAATCTCATTATATTGATCTCATTATATTGATTATATTGATCAGTTAAGGTCCAGACCTCACACCACGACCTGTGGATCCTATTGTCCCTCCCCCTTCCTTCCTCCTCCTCCTCCTCCTCCTCCTCCTCCTCCTCCTCTTCCTCTCCTTGTCCATGGCACTGGAGCCAGGCGGGAGTCGCCTGGCTGCTGCAACCACGCTACCCCAGGGTCTTTGCACATGCAGCTCCTGCTGCACGGACCCTTCCTGCACTCAGAACACAACTGACTCATTCTCAGATCTCATGAAAAATACGACTTCCTCTTTTACGGCATCTCGTTCAGCCCCTCGGCCTGTGGGTCTCCCTCTCGCTCCTTTCAACTTTAAACGCCCTCCTGGGCCACCTCCCTCTCCTTCAGCTGCCGCTAAGGCAAGGCCCGTGGCACCACAGCACCCATGCGGGAGATGGCTTTGGATGACGCGCCGGGGCAGGCGCACCTGCCCGGTGACACGAGAACCATGAGAACTGTGCCTCCCCGTGCAAGGACTGGGACCCCTGAGACCCGGCCGACAGCCGTCAAACTTCACAGCAATGTGATTCTGCCAGCAACAGAGACTGACTGTGCAAGAGACTCCGGGGGGTGGGCAGGGGGTGCACCTGCCACGGCTCCAATACCTTTTGTCCCCTCTGAAACTCACCTTGGACTTTTATCTCCACTGTGAGCTAGTCAGAGGGTGGGAGCTTGATCCCAACATGGGTTGTAGAGGTGGGGCTTTCAGTGGGTGACAAGGATCAGATGAGGTCATTAGGGTGGGATCCTCGTGGTTGAGTCTTGGTGTCTTTGAAAGGAGAGGGAGCACCCGAGAGAGAAGCACACGCAGGTACGTGCTCTGTGCCTCACGGTTCTGGGAGAAGGCTGGCTCTCACCATGGGCAGCCCCTCTGAGCACGGCATGTGCCGAAGTAAATCTCTCTTCCTTACCATTTGCCCAATCTGCGGTGTTGTGTTATTAGCGACGGAAAATAGACTCATTGGTACCATCTGCCTTTTATTTTATTTAAAAGTTCAAAAAATGGGGGCCAGCACCCTGGCTCAGTGGGCTAAGCTGCCACCTGCAGCGCTGGCATCCCACATCCCGGTTCGAGTCCCGGCTGCTCCACTTCAGATCCAGCTCCCTGCTGATGCTCCTGGGAAAGCAGCAGAAGATGGCCCAAGACCTTGGGCCCCTGCACCCACAGGGGAGACCTGGGTAGAGCTCCTGGCTCCTGGCTTCAGCCTGGCCCAGCCCTGACCGTTGTGACCATTTGGAGAGTGAACCAGGGGATGGACGATCTCTCTCTTTCTGTAACTCTGCCTTTGAGACAAATAAATAAATCTTTACAAAGCAAGCAAACAAAAAGCTGTTACTTTACAAAATTAAACCAATTTGTTTATTTATTTGAGACACAGGGAGAGAGATTCAGACAGAATACTTGTCCGCTGGTTCACTCCCCAAATGCCAGCAACCCTGGCTGGAACTGGGATCCAGAGCTAGGAGCTCCATCCAGGCCTCCCACGGGAGTGGCAGGGAGCCAGGTACTTGAGCCATCACCACCTGCTGCCTCCCAGGCGCATGAGCAGGGAGCTGGCATCAGGGGCTCAGAGACTGACTTGGGACAAAGACATCTTAACCGCTTGGCTAAATGCCTGCCTTGAACAGAAACTTTGTAGCTGTTAACCGACTTCCACCTGTCCTAGGAGGCAGCATTTATGAGCTAAGCCCTTTCTCCTGTGCCCAGGTGAGAGCCTTCCTACTCTCTAACCTCTGACCTCAGGAATCGTGGTGATCTTCCTAACCCATAGAATACGTCACCATCGTCCTTGTGGTGTGTGGGGACACGGGCACTGATTGGGGGCAGGGCAGGATTAGCAACGACTCATGAGACTACAGGTGTGAGATGACACAGCCCAAGGTCATCAAGTATAGGGCTGCTGGAGGTCAGGGGTCAGAGGTTGGAGACTAGCAGTCTCAGGCTTGGGGACTGGAACAGAGGGTGGCGTCAAGGGGGCTCAGAACTGAGGCGGGGAGCGAGGGAAGGGAGGAACAGAGATGTGACAGCTCGGGGAGGCGCAGAGGGAGGCGTATGGGCGCACAAGGCTGGACATGGAGGGATGGAGGCAAGGTCCACCCATCCAGAGCAGCCGGGACGACGATCGTGTTTGTCCACGGATGGCCCACCCCACCCTCCCCTTCCGGATTGAATGTTGCAACACAGTGTTGGCAGCAAGGGCCAGGTGTAGGTGCACCTGTGCGTCCCCCGCCCATCTCAGTCGGACTCACTCTAGGATCCTAGTCCATGATCCGTTTCCATGGGCAACCAAGTGCCAGGAAACCTGTTCCTCATAGCCCAGGGGAAAGTCGGCAGCAGGACCAGGCCAGGTATCCCCTGGTGAAGTGGTTGCCATGGTGATGAGAAGATACTAGGGAAAGTGATGTTTGTTTCTTTCTCACTTGCTCTGTCTCTGTCTCTATCTTTCTCTTGCTCTCACTTTCACTCTGTGTTACCTATTTTTCTCCTCTAATGTGCCAGGCACGGGAGGCCTGCACCCTGGGTCTGACCGGTGGCCAGGCGTGGCCCTCACAGGCAGCTGAGCTGACTGCTCCCAGCAGACGGACGTCCTGTGTCTCCTCCCCCGCCTCCAGTTTATCCCACCTGCGCTGGTCAATCCTACCTGTGTGCGGTTACACCTGTGTTCAGTTAATCCTGGCTGAGATGGTTTCTCTCCAGCAGAGCCCTGGCCTGGACAGAAGCAGGGTTTGGGTGTGGTGGTCACCTGGGACCCAGGGGAGGCCTCTCTGCAAAACCCAGGAGATGGCAGGAGCCATTTAGGACTCAGACCCCAGAGAGAGGAGGGCACCACCTTACAGGGCCCCTGAGGAGGGGGTTGTCTGGGGCACCAGCAGGTGGGGAACGGGTCTGGGTGTCCTTGGGGCTCTAATGAGGTATAGAGGGGGGCAGGTGAGGGTCCCGTGGGACTCGCTGGGGCTGGGAGGGGGTCACGACGGCCCCTCTGCAGTGCCCATGGAACCCGGGGTCTGGGATGGGGCGGTGCCGGCCCTGGCTGGCTGTCACTCAGGGGGGTGGCCTCAGGGGGCCGTTACAGCAGGCAGCTGTTCAAGATCGATCACTTTGCGGAACTGGGGGGAGGCGGAGGCCTGGAAACCGCATGGAGGGTGACCGAGCCCTGCTCTGGTGTGAGAAAGTCTGAGGATGTCAGAGCAGCCCCGCCTCTCCCAGGACTGACACCAGAGTCGCTTCTGACACCAGATTGGGGGCAAGGGGACCGGGCCCATGTGTGTCTTCTGCCTCAGTTCAGGTTTTTTTTTTTAAGATTTATTATTTATTTTGAAAGAGTTACAGAGAGGAGGGAAGAGAGAGAGAGAGAGAGAGAGAGAGAGGTCTTCCATCTAGTGCTAGTTCACTCCCCAGATGGCTGCAACAGCCAGGGCTGGGCCAGGCTGGAGCCGGGAGCCAGGGGCTCCCACGTGGGTGCAGGGGCCCAAGCACTTGGGCCATCTTCTGCTGCTTTCCCAGGTGCATCAGCAGGGAGCTGGATTGGAAGCGGAGCTGCCAGCACTCAAACCAGCGCCCATATGGGATGCCGACATCACAGGCAGAGCTTCACCTGCTGTGCCGCAGTGCCAGCCCCTCTCAGTTCAGTTCTGATACGATCTACCCAAGAGACAGTGCTGGGCTGAGGGTCCCGTGTTGCTGCTCCCTCTTCAGATGCCAGCCCTGACCTGTGCTTCTGCCTCACCCGCCACAAACCCGGGTCTCTACAGCCACTCCCTTGGGTTGGATCAATTGGGTAGAACAGCTCATAGGATCCAGGGAGATTGCTTTTCCTGGTTTACTATAAATGATGGAAGAACTCTCTCTCTGTCTCTCTGTCTCTGTCTCTCCCTCTTTTCCTCCCTCCATCCCTCCCTCTCTTGCTCTCTGGGGGTCTCTCCCTCACTCTGCCTTTCAAATAAATAAATTAATTTAAAAAAAAAACCCTTCTTTTTTTAAATTAAGAGGCGACAAATGCTGGAGAGGGTGTGGTGAGAAGGCAGCCATCATGCACCGTTGGCGGAAGTGTAGATTAGCACAGCCCTTGTGGGAAAGGGTGTGGAGGAGACTCAGAAGGCTGAAACCAGAGCTCCCCGAGCCAGGGTTTGGCCCCGCAGTTAAAACCTGACTCGGGACACCTACATCGCATATCAGAATGCCTGAGTTCGAGTCCCGGCCACTCCAGTTCCAATCCAGCTCCCTGCTGATGCACACCTTGGGAGGCAGCAGGTAATAGTTCAAGGACTTGGGTCCCTGCCACCCACGTGGGAGACCAGGACTGAGCTCCCGGTTCCTGGCTTCTGCCTGGTGCAGGCCTCTGGGGAGTGAACCAGCAGATAGAAGGTCTCGTCTCTCTGCCTCTCAAGTACAAAAGTAAGAAACGGATGGGTCAGTAAAACCTACAGAATACTCTAGAGTCACAGAGAGGAAGTGAGCACCAGGACGTGGAGCCACACAGATCAACGGTGGAGGCATCTTCCAGGTAAGAGAAGCCAGACAGGGGAGGAGAAAGCAGCATGGTGCCACTTGCAGGAAGCACCCAGGACAGGTCTGGGCCTCAAGGGGACGCCCATTGGACGGGGCAGCCAGGAAGCAGCGGTGGATGCTGGTTTTCCTTTTCAGGCAGTGGGAAAGTTCTGGAGCCAGAGAGTTGCCACGGCCCCTGGGGGAAAAACGAACTGCCACATCCCAGTGCCTGGGTTTCAGTCCCGGCTCCGCTCCAGATTGGAGCTCCCTGCTAATGGAGGCGGCAGGCGATGGCTCAAGTACTCAGCCTTTGCCCACCACGTGGGAGCCCCGGATGGAGTCCCCATGTCCTGGCTTCGGGCCCCGGGGCTGGCCTTAGAGGTTGTGGGCATTTGGGGAGTGGAGCAGTATGGATAGAAGCTGTCTGTCTTTCAAATGAAAAAGTGGAAACTTAGTCCATTTGTGGCATTTTCAGGTGGGGCCTTGGGGAGGCATTTAGAGTTAGGTGAGGTCGTCTTTAGGTGGAGTCCCCATGATTGAATCCTGTGTCTTTTCCAGAAGAGATCCGAGGATTCAAACACACACACGCACACACACACACGTGTCCGCTGTCTCACCACGTGACAGCCAGGACCACCTCAGGACTATGCCAGCGAAAAGGCTGTCACCACGGCACAGGCCCCTTGGCCTTGCACCTCCAGCCAACACAGACCTCCTTCCTTGATGAAGTCCACCTGCCTTGGGTAATTCATTACAGCAGGTACCTTAACACACAGAGCAGGCAGCTAACAGGTGGGGCAGGCACCTAACAGGTGGAGCAGGTACCTTAACAGGTAGAGCAGGCGCCTTAACAGGTGCAGTGGGCATCTAACAGGTAGGGCAGGCACCTAACACGTGCAGCGGGCACCTAACAGGTGCAGAGGGTACCTAACAGGAACCTGCAGAGCTCGTCCCTAGAAGGGCTGTGGGGTTTGTCTGCCAGGAAGGACAGGGGATGGTGAGGGAAATTTTTTTGTTTTCCATTACGAGTCATGCAAAAGGATTTCCTATTCAAAAACTCAGCTTAAAGAAAGGACCAGAAAATGCCAGAGGGAGGAGGCTCGGCCAATCCCGAATCCCACCCAAGCACGTGGCTGCCCTGCCACAGTCCCCACGCCCCCCAACTTTGAGTGTTCCTCCTCAGAGGCAGGGGGATTTCAGAACTCTGCACCTCCCTCCTCCCTGGCACCATCGCCGGGGGTCCCTCTTGCCCCACATGGACTAGATGTCCTTACTAATTTTTTTAAAAAATTATTTATTTATTTTATTTGAAAAGCAGAGTGCCAGAGAAAGAGAGAGAGAGAGAGAGAGAGAGAGAGAGAGAGGGAGAGATCGATCTTCCATCTATTGGTTGACTCCCTAAATGCCTGCAACAGCCAGGGCTGGGCCAGGACAAAGCCAGGGGCCAGGACCTCCATCTGGGTGTCCCAGGATCACCTGCTGCCTTCCCCAGCGTATTTGCAGGAAGCTGCATTGGAAATGGAGCAGTGGGGACTTGAACTGGCGCTTGGTATAGGATGCTGGTGGATAAGGGGCAGCACCACAGTGCTGGCCCCAACGCCTCTCCACACCAACCTGGACCCCTCCCCTCAAGGAAAAGCCTTTTCCTGGCACCCAGCGCTTTGAACAATGTTTATTTATTTGAAAGGCAGAAAGATAGACTGAGTGAGAGGTCTTCCATTCACTGGCTCACTCCCCAAATGCCCACCATAGCCAGGGCTGGGCCAGGCTGAAGCCAGGAGCCAGGAGCTCCATCCAGGTCTCCCATGTGGGTGACAGGGGCCCAGGCACTTGAGCCCTCCCTGTTGCCTCCCAGGGAGTGCATCAGCAGGGAGCTGGATTGGAAGCAGAGCTCATGTCCTCCAAAGTGGGAGGCAGACATCCCAAGCGGCCTCCGTGCTCGCCCGAAACTTCCTTCCTTCTTAACGCTGAATTTTATTCCATTGCACGCAGCCACCGCTTTCTGTTGTCCATTCACCTGCTGGTGGGCGCTTTCACTTTTGAGTAATTATGAATAAGGCTGCTATACAAATGGTGTGCACAAGGGGGAAGTTCTGCACTGACATCGGTTGAAGTCATCTCTCTACAGATTTTGGAGATCCCCCTGGAATCTTGGGTTTTGTAAACCGAGAGCTCAAACTTTCGAAAGTCAGGATTCCTTTCTCTGCCACAGTATCCTCCACCTGAGGTTACTTTTATCTAAGTCATCGTGAACCGTCTTCATTTTTTTTTTTTTTAAGTAAAAGCTTTAGATTTCCCAGAAGGTTAAGAAGAGAGTAAAGAGGGGCTGGTGCTGCGGCATAGCGGGTAAAGCTGTCGCCTGCAGTGCCAGCATCCCACATGGGTGCCGGTTCAAGTCCCAGCTATTCCACTTCCAATCCAGCTCTCTGCTGTGGCCTGGGAAAGCAGTGGAAGATGGCCCAAGTGCTTAGGCCCCTGTATCCATGTGGGAGTCCGAGAAGAGGCTCCTGGCTCCTGGCTTCAGATCGGCGCAGCTCCAGCCATTACAGCTGTTTGGGGAGTGAACCAGGGGATGGAAGACCTCTCTCTCTTTCTGCCTCTGGCTCTCTGTAACTCTTTCAAATAAATAAATAAATAAATATATTTTTAAAAAATTCCCAACTTGTCATAAAGTTATTATTATTAAAAAAATCAAGAGAAGAGAAGAGAGAGTTCTCTTATATATTTGGCAGAGTTTGAGTGCTGGTTCACTGCCTCCCCATCACCACATTCCTAGGGTGCAACTCAGCACTCCGCGCGACAGTGTTAGGGGTGGGAGCCTCTGGGGGCTTCTCTCATGGGTGGCCTGAGTGCCCTGAGAGGCTCATGGGAACAGGTGTTTAGCTCAGCAGTGAAGGTGCCCACGTGCCACAGCAGAGACCCACCTCTGGCTCCTGAGCCCAGCTCCCTGCTGATGCACACCTGGGAGGCTGGTGATGGCTCAGGTCCTCGGGTCCCTGCCAACCACGGGGGAGATGTGGTTGGAGCTCCCTGATCCCGGCTGCAGCCCGGTCCTGCTCCAGCTACTGCAGGCATTCGAGAAGTGAACCAGCAAATGGGCAGTCACGCTGGCTGTCTCTGACTCTGTGCCCTTCAAAAAAAAAAAAAAAAAAAAAGGCCTGGGAGAACTCGCTTGCCGCTAAGGCCAGTGAGGACCCAGCTTTGCCTGCTGGAGCCTTGACCTTGGGGTTGGACTTGTGGGAAATGTCCAAGTCCCTGCATAAACGCCCCTGGGTGTCGCTTTGGTGCAGGCTCTCCAGAACCACTAAGACACCTTGCACTTGGCAACATTTGTTGCAACTCACACACTCAAACCAATGCACTGTTGCTACTTCAAGTCCATCATTTATTTACAGGGACTGCCGTGACATCTCTTCAGGTCCTGGGACACTTTCTTCAATGTCCCTCTTGATGGCCTGGTCAACTTCCAGGAGGACTGTCCAGAGATTTTGCATCTTCTCCTCATCCATCCAGGAGAACATAGAAACAGCAACCCGGGAGCAGGGGTCAGGGGTGCACCCACTGGATGCCAAAGAAGGTCTCGTCAGCATTTTGGGAGGGCATCAGGGGCAGGGTGAGGTTGGTGCACAGCACGTCTCCGCGGGCCAGGGGCGTCAGGCGCTGGGAGGTGACGGTGCAGCCCCGGTGGAAGTGGAGGCGTAGGAGGCTGACGCTGTGGGTGGCTGGGGAGCAGATGCCGATGGCCAGGGTGGCGCCGTGGGGCCGCGTGGTGCCCGTGGAAGAGCAGTTGGCCAGCGTAGCCTGGATGTGCAGCCTGTAGATGCCGTCCCGGTGGACACGCAGCTGCCCCTCGTCCAGGTCTGGTCCATGCAGGAAGGAGCGGCCCAGAGCCGGGCCCGCCTGCCAGTGCAGTCTGGGGTCCTGCCGAGGACCTGGGGGTGGCAGGTAGGGGGGTGGGAGGAGAGAGGGTTAGGGCCACCGCCAGTGAAGGACGGGGGTCAGGGACATAGGATGTAGGGAGAGGGAGTTGGAGGGGCAGGGAGAAAGGAAGGAAGAGGAGGAGGGGGAGACAGAAATCAGGAGATGGATGAGAAAGACACACAGAGAGACAGAGGCAGAGGCTAGGTGGGGCGAACACCTATTGTTTTGCGGCCCAGTGTCTGTTCTGAGTATGGGGTTAACCTCCCCACACCAGACCAGAGCTCTGTGGTTCCTGACGGTCGAGGTTTCCAGGCCTCCGCCTCCCCCCAGTTCCGCAAAGTGATCGATCTTGAACAGCTGCCTGCTGTAACGGCCCCCTGAGGCCACCCCCCTGAGTGACAGCCAGCCAGGGCCGGCACCGCCCCATCCCAGACCCCGGGTTCCATGGGCACTGCAGAGGGGCCGTCGTGACCCCCTCCCAGCCCCAGCGAGTCCCACGGGACCCTCACCTGCTCCCTCTATACCTCATTAGAGCCCCAAGGACACCCAGACCCGTTCCCCACCTGCTGGTGCCCCAGACAACCCCCTCCTCAGGGGCCCTGCAAGGTGGTGCCCTCCTCTCTCTGGGGTCTGAGTCCTAAATGGCTCCTGCCATCTCTTGGGCTTTGCTGGGAGGCCTCCCCTGGGTCCCAGGTGACCACCACACCCAGCGCCCCCTCCCCCCATCCAGGCCAGGGCTGGGTTGCAAGTGGGATAAACTGGGCATGGTGGGAGGAGCCACAGGGCATCCGTTCTCTGGGAGCAGTCAGCTCCAGGCCCCTGTGAGGGTCTGACCACGGGGCAGATCCAGGGTGCAGACGCATCCAGTGCACAGCACAGTGTCAGCACCCACGCCTCCATCCCCGGGGTACCGTCGGGCACCACCGGGTTTATAGCCACACAGAGCTTCTCAAGCAGAGGGAGGGAGATCAGAGAGAGACGGAGAGATGAGGAGAGAGACAGGGAGATAAGGAGACAGAGAAGAAAGATAGCGATACGGAGTCAGAGAGATGGAGACAGACAGAGAGACAGACACGGACACAAAGACTGAGTTAGAGACAGGGACAGGCAGGGAAAGAGACGCTCACCAAGAATCAGAGCCCAAAATGCCAAAGAGAAGGAACCCAAGACCCATCGGCTGCAAGCTGAATGGAACCCAACACCCAAACCCCCAGACGTCACCTCTGAGGTTGCAACCACCCAGAAGCGGAAGAGGAGCAGGGAGAGGCGGGAAGGGCCCTGCCCTCCTGCAGGCTGGAGCCCTCCCAGGGAGGTCCCCGGGGGTCCCCTTGACATGGGCCCCTGCCCCTTCCTCCCCTCCACCTTCCTCCACCGGGACCCTCCCAGCTTGGCCATGCCTGCCGTTTGTGTCTCCACAGCACAGGGTAAGGTCAGGTTTTTGGCCATCTTGTTCACTCCAGGGGCACCCAGAACCTTGCCTGCCCACGGCCGTTTGACACAGCGGTTAAGATCCCGGGCAGCCTGGCTGGACACCCCGGCTCCTCTGCTCCGGATGCCGGCTCCCTACTAATGCGCACCCTGGGGGGCAGCGGTGATGGCTCAAGTGCTTGGGCCCCTGCCAGCCACGTGGGAGACCCGGATGCAGCTCCCGGCTTCCATCAGCCCCAGTTGCTGTGGGCATTTGGGGTGTGAACCAGCAGATGGAAGATCCCTCTGCCTTTCAGTAAAAATAAATAAAAACGTCCTGCGAGGAACGGAATACGCAGGGGAAGACGCCCAGGCACACACCTGCCCCATCTGTCCGTCCGTCCGTCTCTCCTTTGGGCGCGAGCGCAAGCCCTCTCACCTGTCCCCGCACTCACTGCGCACACCTGCCCCGCGTTACCTGAGTGATTGAGCTGCAGCTCCGCGATGTCCCCCTGGGGGAAACAAACAGAACACAGAAACCAGAAGACGTCAGCAAGGGGGCCTGGGGCGTCCCCTCCCCCCCGCCCCCGCGCCCCCAAGCCGGCATCTCCTCCGGGACCCCTCGGAGAGAGAGAGAGAGGCGGTCCAGGGGAGCGCCAGGGCCGGAGCTTCCTGATTTTCCTGGAAGTCACCGCGCGCGCGAGCGCACGGCGGGCACCTCTGCGCGGTCCCCAAGGCGGAACTCCCCGCGCCCCTTGGCACCGCGCTGCCGGCCCCGTGAAGCCCCCAGCGGCCTCTGAGTCAGCCTCGCCGAGGGGGCGAGGAGGCCCGGAGCGCGCAGCGCCTCGCGGCTGTCCGACCTGCCTCTCTCTCTCTCCCCAACCCCACTCTCAACCCCTCTGCGTCCACCCATCTCACCCCCGCTCCTTGGCCCGCGTGCGCGCCGGCGCACGGCCTCTCCCGCTCGCCGCCGGCCCCTCTGCCCCGCGCGCGTCCGCTCCGTGACTCACCGCAGGTGGCTCGAGCTGTGGCTGCCGGTGCTGCTGCTGCTGCCGCGCGAGCCGCTGGCTACAGACAAGGCAGTGGATGGCGACGCCGGCGAGCGCCAGCAGCAGCGCGGCGCGCAGCACGGACGCCCAGGGCAGGCGCGGCAAGGGGCAGCCGGTGCTCTCTTCCGCCATCGCGGCCCGCGGCCGGCGCTGCATCGGCGGCGCGGGCGGCGGCCGGGGAGAGAGGAAAACTGCAGCCCCTCCGGACGCCGGCTGGGTTTTGCTTGCCTCGACCTGCCTGCCTGGGGGCCGACCCACCCTCTCTGGGGATGTCCGGCCGGGGTGGGGAGAGACTTGAGCTATTGGCGGCTGGGTAGGGAAATCCCCACCCCGCTGCTGCCGTCCCCCACCGCCCTGCTGAGTCCGGGAGGGGCCCCTCAGGAGGGGGACGTCCAGCCTTCCTGTTGGCTCGGTACCCTCCCCCTGCTGGGGCTCATGCATTCATTCAACAAACCATCCCTGGGTGGGTGGGGGTATTGCGCAGGTCACCAGCCAGGGATTGGGAGTGGGGCCCCAGGTACCTCTGTTTCTCTTTCTTTCTTTTTACAGATGTATTTATTTATTTGAAAGGTAGAGTTACAGAGAGGCGGGGGGGGGGGAGGGGGTGGCGGCGGGGAGGACAGATTTTCCATCCACTGGTTCCCTCCCCAAATGGCTGCCATGGCTGGAGCTGGTCTGATCCGAAGCCAGGAGCCAGGAGCTTCTTCCAGGTCTCCCATGTGGGCGCAGGGGCCCAAGCACTTGGGCCATCTTGTACTGCTTTCCCAGGCCACAGCAGAGAGCTGGATCAGAAGTGGAGTGGCCGGGACTTGAACTGGTGTCCATAGCAGATGCCGGCAACTGCAGGTGGCAGCTTTACCTGCTATGCCACAGCGCCGGCCCCTCTGTTTCTAACTTAGCTGGCGGTCTGGTGGGGCCAGGAGAGGACAAGGGGAACCGTGAGTGGTCACCTCCCGGCCTGACCCTGGCACCTTGTGTTCCTGGAGGCTGTCCCCGTGGAGTGCTGTCCTCCCTCAAGCCCCTGCCCAGCCGGGCCCTCAGAAGACGGCTGCCTTTGCAATCTGCAGCGAGGTTCAGGCGGTACCTGGGCCTGGCTCATTGAGGCGCAATTACTACAAGAGGAAGGAGCAGGGACGTAGCGCCTCATACCGGAGAGCTGGATTCCATCCTGGCTCTGCCTCCTGGTGCCAGCATTCCTGCTGCTGTGCTCTTGGGAGCAGTGGTGAGGGCTCAAGACTTGTGCACCTGCTACCCCCGTGGGAGACCTGGATGGAGCTCCTGGCCCCCTGGCTTCCGCCTGGCCCAGCCCTGGCTGTCATGGGCGTTGAGGAGTGAAGAAGCCGGTAGAAGCTCTTTCTTCTGCGTCTCCCTCACACGCACTGGAAGAGAGAGGGCACGGAGACACGGGGAAGGGCGCCACGTAATGGCAAAAGCAGAGGTCGGAGAGATGGACGCAGAAGACAAGGAGTTTCCAGCCTCGGGAAACTGGCAGAGGCAGAAGGGGACTCCCCCTGGAGCCTTTGGTGTCTGGGGGTGGGGTGTGGTCGCAGCGGCCCCTGGGGAACCTGGATTGCAGCACTCACCTGAGGTCAGTGGCAGGTGACTCTGTTGGTGGGACCTGTTTGGAAGACCAGCAGGTCACAGCCGCCGCCACGGTGAGGCTGGAGGCGGGAGAGGCTACGCACATCCTGCACGAGAAACCTGCGAGCTTTATTTTTAGAGCCTGCAATTTGAAACTTGCGTTAGAAAGTAAGGGGTGACAGTCGCCCGAGTGGGGTGAGGCTGGAGAGAGAGAGCAGGAAGTGAGTGGAAGGGGCCAGCTCTGGCCTGGTGGTTGAGACATCAGGCCGTGGCTAGGTAGTAGCTGGGTGCCTGCCACCCATGTGGGAGACCCGGAAGACCCGGATGGAGCTCCTGGCTCTCAGCCCTGGCCATGTGGGGGAATGAACCCGAGGATGGGAGCTCTGTCTCTTTGTTTCTGTCTGCTCTCAAATAAAGAGGGGGGGGGGAAGGAAGGGGGTGGAGGCAGGGGAGACTTGAGAGGTTGAGCCAAAAGCTGTGGCTGATACGAGGAGCAAGGGTGGGCAGGTAAAAGAGGGAAGGGAGGGGAGGGGCCAGCAGTGTGGCGTAGAGGGCTAAGTCTCTGCCTGCGGTACTGGCATCCCATATGGATTCTGGTTCGAGTCCCGGTTGCTCCACTTCCAATCCAGCTCTCTGCTATGGCCTGGGAAAGCAGTAGAAGACGGTCCAAGTCCTTGGGCCCCCGAACCCTGTGGAAGATCTGGAAAAAGCTGCTGGCTCCTGGCTTCTGTTTGGCCCGGTTCTTGCTGTTGCAGCCATTTGGGGAGTGGACCAGCGGATGGAAGATATTCTCTCTCTCTCTGCCTCTCCTTCTCTCTCTGTGTAACTATGACTTTCAAATAAATAAATAAATCTTAAAAAAGAGAGAGAGAGGGAGGGGAGTCTCGCCCAAGAGCTGCCGAGTGTGTGTTTTGCAGTGTTCTGTCATGTAACGAGACACCTGCTCCCATGTGTTCATGACAGCACTGCCCACTGTAGCCAAGATGAGCCAAGATGTGGAATCAACCTGGGCATCCATCAGTGGACGGCTGGATGAAGAAGCGGCTATTCCAATGGGGTGTAAGGACACGGTGGAATACTATCCAGCCACAAAAAAAGAGCGACATCCTGACACCGGTGAAATAGACAGAATTGGAGGCTGTTCAGTGAAAGAAGCCGGACACAGAGAGACTCCTGCTGCATGATTTCTCTCCTGGGCGGGAGTTACAAAAAACAAAATAAAACAAAAACAAAAACAAAAAAACACCCACACACAAAAAACAAAACAAAACAAAAAAAGGGCTTAGTCAGCCTGAACCTAGAATAGTGAGGGACAGAGGCTGGGACCGTGGGGAAGGCAAGCTAGAGGAGGCGAGAGAATGGAGACAAACATAGAGATGGAACAGGCTCTGTGTACCACAGCATGGTGGAGCTCATGGTAATGTGAGAACGAGTGGAAGGGGGGCAGGCACTGTGGTGCAGGATGAGAGGGAGAGGGAGGGGGAGGGGGAGGAGGGGGAGGGAGAGGGAGGGGAAGGAGGAGGAGGGGGAGGCTCTCCCATCGGCTGGTTCACTCCTCAAATGCTGACAACAGCCAGGGCTGGGCCAGGCTGAAGCCAGGAGCCAGGAGCTCCACCTGGGTCTCCCATGTGGGTCCAGGGGCCCAGGCACTTGGGCCGTTCCTGCTCCCTTCCAGGGTGTGCCTTAGCAGGATGCTGGGTTGGAAGCGGAGGCGGGACTCAAACCCAAGCCCTCCAATGAGGGATGCTGGTGTCCCAAGAGCCGGCATAACCCAGTGCACCACGATGCCTACCCTGATGGGATCTTTTAGTAAAACATTTTGTTTGTTTTTTTCATTTTATTTGAAAGGTAGAGAGACAGAGATAGACAGAGACGAGAGATAGAGACAAGGCAAAGAGAGATTGTCCATTTCCCCAGGTGCCTGCATTTGGATCAGGCTGAAACCCAGAGCTTGGATCGCCATCTGGGCCTCCCACATGGTGGCAGGGATCCAGGCCCTTGAGCCGTCACTGCTGCCCTCCAGGGTCTGCATCGGCAGGACGCTGGAATTGGGAGCAGAGCCGGGACTCGAACCCAGACCCTCCAATAGGCAATGTGAGCATTGTAGGCATCATGTTAGCCTCTGTGCTGGAAGCCCGCCCCAGCTGAAGGCATTGCAGATGTGCGGGTGGGACGTGACCTCACACATGGAGCCTGGGCTTTGAAATGAGATCCTGCCCTTAGGTCTGTCCAGGGAGCCACGTGTGCCTGCCGTGCCGCCCAGCCGTTTGACTCCAAGGGTTTTATCTCATCAGCACTCCTGCATGCGTCCCAAAGGCACAGGTGCACATGTAAATTCATCACAGCGTCTTTGTGGTGATGCAAAACCGACCCCAGAGCCGCGCATCGGACCTGGTGGGTTTCCCCACAAAAGAGGGCCAGCTGTTGTTTTTGTGTCTGCAGGGAGGTGGCTCAGGAGGGGATGGACGCCCCACACGGGACCTCGGGGAGGAGGTGCGGGTCAAGTTCAGGCTGGTGGTGCCATCCCCGCCCGTGCCCGGGGCTTTCCCCGCCTGACTCACCAGGGGACTCCGGGCTCTCAGCAGTGTACTTCCACCGGCAGAAGGTGTGCATCTGCTGGGATCCTCTGAAACAGGGCTTCCCTCCTGCGGGCTCTGGGGCTGGAGTTGTGGGAACAGACCCCTACCCTTGCCTCACCAGCTGGCTTCCCACCCTTGGGTGCTTCCCTTCTTCTAAATCCAGTGCAGGGAAGACGATGAAGGGCGTGGCCCAGCGAGAGCACCGTGATGGTTTGCAGAGTGTCCCTGTGGGCTTTACTGTTGACGTGACACCCAGGTGCGAGATGACGAGGAGGCAGACACTCGATGTGACTATGCTGGTTAAGTGGGATTAAGTCAAGCCATCAGCCTGGAGCCCCACGGTCGAATCCTAGTGTGTGTGTGTGTGTGTGTGTGT
>NW_026909567.1:10000-25789 GCF_033115175.1 Lepus europaeus | reverse complement strand
CGGGTTCTAGTCCCGGTTCGGGCACCGATCCTGTCCCGGTTGCCCCTCTTCCAGGCCAGCTCTCTGCTGTGGCCAGGGAGTGCAGTGGAGGATGGCCCAAGTGCTTGGGCCCTGCACCCCATGGGAGACCAGGAGAAGCACCTGGCTCCTGCCATCGGATCAGCGCGGTGCGCCGGCCGCAGCGCGCTACCGCGGCGGCCATTGGAGGGTGAACCAACGGCAAAAAGGAAGACCTTTCTCTCTGTCTCTCTCTCACTGTCCACTCTGCCTGTCAAAAATAATAATAATAATAATAATAATAATAATAATAATTAAAAAAAAAAAAAAGAATCCGGCGCCCCGACAGGGACTAGAACCCGGTGTGCCGGCGCTGCAAGGCGGAGGATTAGCCTAGTGAGCCGTGGCGGCGCCGGCCTTGTGTTTTTTGTGTGTTTTTTTTTTTTTTTTTAAGAGCTTCTCCAGAGTACCTGACTTCAGGAATTTTTATTTTGTAAGATCTATTTATTTGAAAGAAAGGAAGGAAAGATAGATTTATTTATTTATTTAAAACACAGAGTTACAGAGAGGCAGAGGCAGAGAGAGGCAGAGTCTTCCATCCCCTGGTTCACTGCCCAGATGGCTGCAATGGCTGGAGCTACGCCGCTCCAAAGCCAGGAGCCAGGAGCTTCTTCCCAGTCTCCCACGTGGGTGCAGGGGCCCAAGGACTTGGGCCATCTTCTACTGCTTTCCCAGGCCATAGCAGAGAGCTGGATTGGCCCCAGTACAGTGCAATCTTTAAAAAAATAATAATAATGATAATAATCTTGGGCTGGCGCGTGGCTCACTAGGCTAATCCTCCACCTTCGGCGCCAGCACACCGGGTTCTAGTCCCGGTTGGGGTGCCAGATTCTGTCCCGGTTGCTAGTCTTCCAGTCCAGCTCTCTGCTGTGGCCTGGGAAGGCAGTGGAGGATGGCCCAAGTCCTCCCTTGGGCCCTGCACCCATAAGGGAGACCAGGAGAAGCACCTGGCTCCTGGCTTCGGATCGGTGCAGCGCGACAGCCGCAGCGGCCCTTGGCGGGTAAACCAACAGAAAAGGAAGACCTCTCTCTCTCTCTCTCTCTCTCTCTCTCTCTCTCTCTCTCTTTTTGACAGGCAGAGTGGACAGTGAGAGAGAGAGGCAGAGAGAAAGGTCTTCCTTTTGCCATTGGTTCACCCTCCAATGGCCGCCGCGGCTGGCGCGCTGCGGCCGGCGCACCTCGCTGTTCCGAAGGCAGGAGCCAGGTGCTTATCTTGGTATCCCATGGGGTGCAGGACCCAACCACTTGGGCCATCCTCCACTGCACTCCCTGGCCATAGCAGAGAGCTGGCCTGGAAGAGGGGCACCGGGACAGAATCCGGCGCCCCGACCGGGACTAGAACCCGGTGTGCCGGCGCCACTAGGCAGAGGATTAGCCTGTTGAGCCATGGCGCTGGCCGGAAGGGAAGAAGAAGGAAAAAAAAAAAATCTTAAGGGGGCTCAGCTCAGCTGTGACTCTGTGATCCACTAATATGAGGTCCATTTCCAATCCAGCTCCTTGCTAATTCACCTGGAAAGCAACGGGAAGATTGACCTACTACTTGGGTCCCCGAGCCCAGCTGGGAGATGTGGGACAGATGAAGCTCCTGGCACTTGCCTCCTGGATTTGCCCTGGCCACCCAGAGCCCATCCAGCAGATGGAGGATCTCTCTTCCCCTCCCAACTCTCAGACAATCACCTCATAAACTCTTTCACATAAATAAGAGTGAGTTAATTTTAAAAAAGAATTGGCCAATTAAGTCTCTGAAGGGGGGGGGGGGATTGGGCTGACCCTGGGGCATAGTAGGTTAAGCATCTGCCTGTGGCTCCAGTTTGAGATGGAAGGGCTCTCTGTAACTCTGACTCTCCGGTAAAAAAAATAAAAAAAAAAAAAAAATAAAGATAAAAATATTTCAAAAAAGAATTACTATTATTATTATTATTATTATTATTATTATTATTATTAGGGGGCCTGTGCTGTGGTGTAGCAGGTAAAACTGCCACAAGCAGTGCCGGCATCCCATATGGGCTCCCGTTCAAATCCCATCCCATCCCAGCTGGCTGCTCTCTGCTGTGGTCCGCAAAAACAGTAAAAGGTGGCCCGAGTCCTTCTGCCCCTGCACTCCCACGGGAGACATGGAAAAAGCTCAGGCTCCTGGCTTCGTATTGGTGCAACTCAGGGTGTTTCGACCACCTGGGATGTGAACTGGTGGGTGGGAGACCTCTGCCTCTGCCTCTCTGTAACTGGCTTAACCACACTGGTCCTGTGTGTAGAAATTTGCTGGCATCACAACTTGTATGAATGAAGCAGATTTCATAATATAAAGACACTGCTGGGACTGGCATTGTGGTGCATCAGGTACAGCAGCCGCCTGTGACCCCCCAGCATCTCACATGGGCACCAGTTTGAGCCTTAGCCGCTCCAGTTCCAATCCAGCTCCCTGATAATGGCCTGGGTGGTGGCATCAGAGGATATCCCAAGTCCTTAGGCACCTGGAAGAAGCTCCTGGTTCCTGGGTTCATCGTGGCCCAACCCTGGCCATGGTGGCCATCTGTGGGAGTGAACCTGATGTCTCACATTCTCTCTCCCCCACCCCATCTCTATCTATCTCTATCTCTCTCTCTGTTTTTCACCTTGCACATAAGCAAGCAAATAGGCTAATACAGAAGGATCTGTGAGCAGAGATGCATCTGGCAGCAGCCTCGTATGTTCGGGCCAAAGAACAACTGGTAAGTTAAACATGCCTGTGGATGGGCTCATGGTGGAATACACCAGTGTGGACCTATGCCCAAGAAGAAAAAGAAAAAAATATATACTTGTGCCTTCTTCCTAGTTATAGAATATTCTCTGGATAAGCTAAGATGTTCCAGGGTAGGAGCAAAAGGGCAGGGAGGAAAGCTGTGTTCCTGGCATCCCTGGCCAGTTATTTCACTCCCCTGCCCCGTGCCCTCTTCCTAGGCCAGAGTCAGGGCAGAGGTGCCCATGGGGACAGACATGGGGGGAGGACACACACCCTCCCTGAATGAATCTTGTCTCCTCCAACACCTATCCTGCCACTGTGATGACTTTGCAAGGCACAGCTGAAGAGAGAAACTGGTAGCCTGGCCTTGGGAATCTACTTGCCACACCCACCCACCCTCAATGACTTGGAATCTGCCTCATTCAATTGGCTTCATTCAAATGCAGAAGAAACAGCCCAGAGCTTTTTTCTCTGTGAATGGGTTTCCCTTTCTCTTCTCCTCAGCCGCCTCCCCCCCCCCACCCCCCCCACCCCCGCGCGCCTCAGGCCTTTGTCAGTGAATGGCCAACTTTCCCTGCTCCTCCAGAATGCTGCCTTTCTGGGGCAAAGGTCAGTCAGTCAGTCCCCTTAACGATGACGGCTACCACAGCTGAAACCCTGCCTTGAAGGCTGACATCTTTTTTTTTCTTTACGGCCTGGGGTGTGTTTGCTTGAGATAGAGTGTGCACATGTGTCTTTCAGAGGAGACAGAACCAGTGCAGTGGAATGCCAAGCAGATTCTCTTGCCGTTCTGGAATTCTGGCAGTCACGGGACAGAAGGCTAGCAGGGGATGATTTTGACGACAGACAGACAGACACCTCTGCTGAGCTGTGCTTGCTCTGGGGAGGAGGGACAGATTATGGTCATTCGCCTTTGGGTTTCACGAGCACTTCTCATTCTCCCCCCTGCTTCCCGTGGAAATCCACAGTCCCCCTCCGTGAGCCCAGGGTATCAGTGACCTCACGTGCCTTCTCAGCACCCTAACACAAGAGGTAGTTGGACAAATGTGAAGGAATCGCAGAGGAAGACTTGTTATGGCACGATGAGTGGGCGGGCGAGGTGGGGTTGGGGGCCATAGGGGGATATGGCTGTCGTTGGGCAAATAGGAAGGGTAGTGTCTGACAAATACCCCAAAGTGTTTAGGCTCCTGCTGCGCATGTGGGAGATCTGGATGCAGTCTCTGACCCAGCTCCAGCCTGTGTGTGTGTGTGTGTGTGTGTGTGTGTCCTCCTCTCCCTCCTTATTTTAAAAATAAAAATAGGCCTACAGCAACGAACGTGACCGTGACGTGAGCGTACCAAATGTCATGGAACTGTGCGGTTGAACATGTTTCCGACGGGAGTAGATTTCACACGAGCGAGGAAGTTTTCTGGCTTTGTCGAGTGGGGATGTGAGGGATGTGAAAATCTGACAGTGCAGCCATTTGGAGCATCAGAAAAGAAGCACTGTAAATGACTGTGGGTCCTGTGACAAAGAGTGAAAGGAGATTTTTCAACAATCCATACCCCGGGGGCCGGCGCCGGCTCACTAAGCTAATCCTCCATCTGTGGCGCCGGCACACCAGGTTCTAGTCCCGGTCAGTCGGGGTGCCGGATTCTGTCCCGGTCGCCCCTCTTCCAGTCCAGCTCTCTGCTGTGGTGACCCGGGAGTTCAGTGAAGGATGACCCAGGTCCTTGGGCCCGCACTCACGTGGGAGGCCAGGAGGAAGCACCTGGCTCCTGGCTTCGGATCGACATATATATATATATATATATATATATATATATACACATTATACATATAATTATATATAATATGTAATAGACAGCATATTATATAATATATATCACATAATATATTATAATATTTGTAATACATTATATATGATACATATATATAATATAATATGATATATACTATATATTATATAATATATGATACATTATCTTTAATATAATATATTTTGTATAATCATATATTATTATATAATATAATATATTTATAATATATAATTATATATAATATAATATGTATGATATATATTTATATGATGTAATGTGATATATTATATTATTATATATTAAATATTCATATATTTTATTCATATTCATATATTTTATTTTACGTGTATTATATATATATATGTATATGTATATACACACGCATACACAGAGGAAGTCGGTTCTGTCCGCATCCTAAAAGAAGTTCACAGAATTACCTAGTCTGTTATAGTGCGGTGACACAAGATTGGTGCTGCTGCTGTACATGGTCACTCGGATGTTTCGTGTGTCACAGAAATTTTGTCAAAGGCAGCGATAGGACAGATGAGCAGCCGTGGGACAGCCACCACTAGTATGTTCCTTCATTTTGGCGGTGTTGTGAGGGAATTTGCAAAGGTGGGCATGTTGTAGAGAGCTGTAGTTTGAAGAGGTGGGGAGTGAAACCAGCAGATGGAAGCAATCTCTCTTTCTGTGTGTTTCTCTCTACCCCCCCCCCCACACACACTTTACCTTTCCGATTCAGAAATAAATAAATAAATGAATCTTAAAAAACTTGAAGAAATAGGCCGGCGCCGCGGCTCACTAGGCTAATCCTCCGCCTTGCGGCGCCGGCACACCGGGTTCTAGTCCCGGTTCAGGCACCGATCCTGTCCCGGTTGCCCCTCTTCCAGGCCAGCTCTCTGCTGTGGCCAGGGAGTGCAGTGGAGGATGGCCCAAGTGCTTGGGCCCTGCACCCCATGGGAGACCAGGAGAAGCACCTGGCTCCTGCCTTCGGATCAGCGCGGTGCGCCGGCTGTAGCGTGCCGGCCGTGGCGGCCATTGGAGGGTGAACCAACGGCAAAGGAAGACCTTTCTCTCTGTCTCTCTCTCTCTGTCTCTCTGTCTCTCTCTCTCTCTCTCTCTCTCACTATCTGCCTGTCAAAAATAAATTTAAAAAAAAAAAACTTGAAGAAATAATGTGTGATGTGTGGTGGGCGTTCGGATCAACGGTTAGAGTTTTCGGCATGGGGTGCTCCCGTTTCATGCAGTGGACATGGGTTCGATTCCTGACTCTCCTCTGATTCAAGCTTTCTGCAGGGGCATGGGCATGCCCTGGGAGGCAGCAGGTGAGGTTTCAAGTACTTGGCTCCCTGACATCTATGTGTGGGGATCGTTAGAAAGCCCCATGGTGAAAAAATAGAGTCAGACGCTATTGGGTGTGAGTGATGGGAACTGTCAGTGCTGCACGCCAGAATCTCCACTGGTGGGGAGCTAGAGTAAAAAATCCAATCCAGGTACTCCAGTGGGAGAGGTGGATCATCTTAATGATTAGTTGAAGATAGTTGAAGATTCCATCCCACAATCCATCACTTTCTTTTCACTTTTTAATGGATTACATACTTATTGGAGAGGCAGCATTACAGAGACAGGGAAGGAGAGAAGGAGGAGGAGGAGAATGAGAGAAGAGAGAGAGAGAGAGAGAGAGAGAGAGAGAGAGAGAGAGAGAGAGAGAGAGAGATGCGAGCATTGTGGGGCATCTGGTTAAGCTGGATCAGTCCTGCCTGGACCAGGTGGCACTCAAACCCATGCTGCTGTGGGATGCCAGCATTGCAGGCAGAGGCTTGAGACCAAGGAACCGCTTCCTAGGCCCCTGAGGTTGCCACTGCCTGCGATGCCAGAGTCCAACTCCCTGCTAATGTGCTTGGGAAGATAGCAAAAGATGGCCTGAGTGCTTGGGCCCCTGCACCTATACGGGAGACCTCGATGAAGTTCCAAGCTCCTGGGTTTGGCCTGGCCCAGCCCAGGCTGTTGTAGTTCCATTTGTGGGAGTGAGCCGACTGTCTCTGTAACTACCTTTCGAGTAAATCAATACATCTTTCTGTGTAAAGAAAAGAAGGAGAACCTGGTTGGTGACAGACATCTTTGAGACTACCGGTTATTTTTAAGCAGGAGGTTTCTGGGAATAAAGCGGATACTGTCGATAGCCCTACCTGGACTCTCTTTGGACAGGTCTCTGTGGATGTGGAGTCGATGGGGAAGGAGGGAGGCAGGTAAGGAAGGAGGGAGGATTCAGTGTGAAATTTCTGCTTCCCTTCGTCTTCACCGGGCCCTCACTCCGCGCGAGCCGAGCCGAGCCGAGCTGAGTCTCTCTTGCCTGAGGCTCGCGCACCACCTAGCGGCCACAGTATTGAACACGGGTTTGGTGAGGCAGAGCTAAGATGGAGTCACAACTTCCAGGGCCAGCGGGCGGTTGGGGGTGGGGGCTTGTTTGGCGCAGGCTGGGTGCGGAGCGCCTTTGGACTTCCTCCTTTGGAAGCTGCTGGCGTGCCTTTGGATGGGGCTGGCCCATCTGAGACTGGAGACTGGGGTCGGTCGGTCTCCCTCCCCACCCCCACCCGCCCCGAGTCTCCCCTTCTTCACCTGGAAAGGTGGAAGAAGAAAGTTGTTTGTTCTGAACGACATCGACCCCGGATTTTGTCCCCATAGGAAACCGTAGACACGACTGCCCTGTGGATTTTCTGACTTGGGTGCCTGGATTCAAAAAGAAAGAAAGAAAGAGAGAGAGAGAGAGAGAGAGAGAGAGAGAGAGAGAGAGAGAGAGAGAAGAAAGAAAGAAAGAAAGAAAGAAAGAAAGAAAGAAAGAAAGAAAGAAAGAAAACTAGTGTCTGGGTCTTCTTCTCCCTTAAGGAGACTATGGCCCAGACCTGACCTCTAATTTGATCAGGCAACCCCCCTCTCGCCCGTGCTTTGGTTCCCTTGACTGAATTTTTCTCATTGTCCTCCGTGCCTGCGGCTTTGGCTGCCACGTGTAGAGAATGATATCTACCCCAAAAGGAAGGCCTCAAAGGCCGCCTGAGGAGCGATGTTTCTCTGTGATCTACTTCTATCTGTTGCTCCTCATCTTCCCCCCCAGTCCCAGGGGAGCGAGCCTTGGGAGCCAGAAGACTTCTTCTCCCAGGTGGGTTCCAGAGACCTGACATCCCTCCCTGCCCTGGTGTTCCAGGGTGGGTGGTCAAGCTGCAGTCAAAATGTGTGTATGGTGCACTGGTTTATTTTGGTATGTCATTGTGACAGACTCACAGACACACACACACATGCGCGCGCACACACACACGTAGCTCTGAAGGGCTCTCTCCATCTCCACACACACGCATACACGTACACACAGGTCTGACTGGGTGTGTTGTTTCTCTGGAACACTTGGAAGGCCATTTTAGGGGCAGTGCCTTCCCAGGCACAGAGGAGAGTGGATGAGAACTTCTCAGGAGCAAAACCCCTCTTGGAATGGGAGGGTGAGTGGTGCTGCGGTGTCTCTTGGGGTGCGGTGGCTGGCTCTCCCCTGCTTCTTTCTGTGCCTCACCGGAGGGAGCAGAAGCTTCTTGTGGGCTGAGCTGGATCCTGTGTGCCCAGACGCTGCTCACTGTGCAGCCATTTCTGCTCATGTGCTGGGAAGGGGAAGCCAGGCCAGGCTCCTGTCCTGTTTCCCAGAGACCCAGTCTGCTCTCTTCCTCCTCTGACCCCTACCTGCTGATGGGGAGCAGAGTAAAGTGCTCGCTCTCTCTCTCTCCCTCTCCTTGCTCTCTCTGGAAGACTGTCCTCCCTTCTTTCACATCTCTGATCCACTGCCATTCCACCTCCTTTCTGCCCCCAAAAGAGGTCCTTGGCTCCCCTAAGATCTTAGAAGAAAGACAGATAGAGGCCGGCGCCATGGCTCACTAGGCTAATCCTCTGCCTGCGGCGCTGGCACCCTGGGTCCTAGTCCCAGTCGGGGCACTGGATTCTGTCCCGGTTGCTCCTCTTCCAGTCCAGCTCGCTGCTGTGGCCCAGGAGTGCAGTGGAGGATGGCCCAAGTGCTTGGGCCCTGCACCCGTAAGGGAGACCAGGAGAAGCACCTGGCTCCTGGCTTCGGATTGGTGCAGCACGCTGGCCTGGCCGTAGCGGCCATTTGGGGGGGGGGGGTGTGAACCAACGGAAGTAAGACCTTTCTCTCTGTCTCTGTCTCTGTCTCTCTCTCACTGTCTAACTCTGCCTGTCCAAAAAAAAAAAAAAAAAAAAAAAAAAAAAGAAAAAGAAATTTTTTTTCTTATTTTTCTTTTTTTTCTTTTTTGGTTCACCCTCCAATGGCCACCGCGCTGGCTGGCGCACCGCGCTGGTCTGAAGGCAGGAGCCAGATGTTTCTCCTGGCCTATTGAGCCTATTGAGCCGTGGTGCCGGCTAAAAGACAGAAATTTAAAGCTAGCTAGTGGGAGCTAGGCAGCGTTGTGGCACAACAGGTTAAAGACAATGTCAGCGGAAGATGGGCCAAGTAGTTGTGTCCTTGTCACCCACAATGGTGACCCAGATGGAGTTCCTGGCTGCTGGCTTTGGCCTAGCCCAGCCTCAGCTGCTGTGGGCATTTGGGAAATGAATGAGTGGATGGAAGATCTCTCTCTCTCTCTCTCCCTCTCTCTCTCTCCCCCACCACCTCTCCTACCTCTCCTCTCTCCCCCCTCTCTCTATCCTTCTCTTTGTCACTGCATTTCACATAAAAAAGAAAGAAAAATTGCATAAATCAACGTATCTCTCCAAGAAACATAGAAAGCCGGGCAGGTTTGTTGTGCTTCCACCCTGCCTCCCGGTCTTCCAGTGGTGACCCTTCGCATTTCCTTTCAACTCCTGGTGGTGGAAGGAGACACACATCGAGGAGATACTGGGCCATCCTTTATAACAGTACTACCTAGGGAGGGAGGGCGGGCCGTCCCGGCTGGAGACAGTGATTGCATTGAAGAAAGTGAGAGTGTGAGTGTGAGTGTGTGCCTGTGTTCCTGTCTGGCCCAGCTACCAGCTAACGGGAGGCCCTCCCGCTCATCATTGGATGAGATTTCTGGAGAGCCAGGCCTGGAGAAACGTGGCCCAAGGGTGTGTGTGTGTGTGTGTGTGTGTGAGAGAGAGAGAGAGAGAGAGAGAGAGAGAGAGAGAGAGAGAATCTGGAGCTGACTCACGGGCCTGGGACCCAGTGTCATTCCCCATTCACCTTCCTCCCTCGGCCTCCTCTGCCCTGTCCTGCCCTTCATCCCCCCCTTCCTCCCCACCCACCCCCGCCGAGAGAACCAAAGCTCTCTACGGCGATACTCGCGCGCCACCTAGCGACCACAGTATCAGATCGGGCACGGTGGCCGGTGAAAGCCAAAATGGCGCTGGCGACTAAACAGTGTCCTGAGTATCGCGAGGCTTCGGGGTGGAGGCTGCGCAGTGGTTGGGGGCCTGTTTAGCACATGCGCGGTGTGGAGCACAGGCGAGCTTTCTGCTGTGGGGTGGGCGGCGGGGGGGGGGCATTTTTCTCTGGGCTGGGGCGCCGCCGCCGCCGCCGCTGCCGCCGCGCCGCCGCGCTGCCGCGAGAAGGGTGGGGAGCTGGCCGGGGGCGGGGAGCGGGCTGTGACTGGGGGTCGGCTCTTGGGTCCTTGGGCGCCACCCTGGGTGATCTGAGTCCCCTGTGGGTCACCGTTGGCGTCTTTCTTTCTCTTTCTTTCTTTCTTTCTTTCTTTCTTTCTTTCTTTCTTTCTTCCTTCCTTCCTTCCTTCCTTCCTTCCTTCCTTCCTTCCTTCCTTCCTTCTTTTATGTTCTCTTTCTCAGTTTATTCCCTGTTGTCTCTTGCTCTCGTGCTGTTCCCCGCTCGTCCGTGTGTCTGTCCGTCTCCTTCTAGCTTCTTTCTCTTTCTCACGACTTTATTTCTCACTCCCCCTTTGACTTGATATTCTTTGCCCTTTCTTATTTTTTCTTCCCACTTGCTTGCCTTCTCTCTCTCTGTCTCTGTCTCTGTCTCTCTGTCTCTTTCTCTCTCGTCTTTTTAAATCTTCATGCTCTCTCCTCTCTTCCTTATTTTGGTTTCATTTTTGTCTCCCACCTTCCCTCATGTGTTTCCTCTCTTTGTCGTGTCCTCGTGTCCTCACGGTTTTCTTTCTAAACTTCCTCTAAACTTCCATTCCTTCTTTTCCCCATTTTTTACGTTTTCTTTCTCTCTTCTTAGTTTTTGTCTTTCTGTTCGTCCTCCTTTTTTTTTCTTCTTACTCCAATTCTCTCTCTCTCTCTCTCTCTCTCTCTCTCTCTCTCTCTCTCGTGTTCTTTCAATGTTTTCCCCTCTTTTTAATTCTCTCTGCCACTCTCTTGTCTTTTCTTCCTCCTTTCCTTTCCTTCCTTCACCTTTGGGTGGCCAAGTGGACTTTTTAAAGAAGTCTTTAGATTCCCAGGGTCACTGGGAAGAACGCACAGTCCTGAGTGCAACACGATTCTCATCAATTCTTATGTGAATGTGATATCAATACAAAGAGAAGAGGTTCGATGTAGTTCACAGATACAAAAAATAAGAATATGACACACTCCACTCCACTCCACTCCCCCCTCGCCCCCCCCCCCCGTTTTTTAAAACTTCTGTGTAAATAGTGATCTGTGGAGTGTATCCCAGGCAATAGTGAAGCCCATGGATGGCCTCTGCCACAGATGGTGTGCTGCCAGAGGATGAGCCTCCTTCCCGATGCCCCCCTCTCCCTCCCCACACACACCCCGTGAGCCAAGAGAAGACGAAGACCCCCTCCCTGGGGGTCTGACAGGCTGACTCCCGGAGCCAGGTGAGGCCAGACCTGTCTTTGGGAGGCACTTCATGCTCTGAGATTTCCAGCCTGCTGAGTCCCAACCCTCGGCTGTGTGGGCACCTATGCCCCACAGCCTTTGTGGTTATGCAGACACCTGCCCCCGACCCCCTCCACACACTCTCTGCCCCCGGGCAGCCGAGAAACACGTTCTGAGCGTCCCCCTGCCGCCTGGATGCATCCAGCTGGCTGTCCCTTGGTTCCTCGGTGTCGGTTGTTGGACTCCACCTGGTGGCCGCCTTGATATGGCTGTCGCGGGCTCCGGAGCCGGCAAGGGATGACAAGTGGCCGAGGAGCCCGAGACAGAGTGTGACAAAGTCCCTAAGCTGCAGGAAGGACTGTCCCTGCCCTGCTGGGACCTGGGGGCCTGATGTATTGGTCGGAGATTGGGCCTGGAGGATGGCAAGTGAGCAGGCGGAGGCTGTGGAGGGAGGCGGGCGTCGCCTCGCGCCTGAACGTGGCTAGACTGGGGTGGCGCTACTGTTGGCGGGTAGACCAGCACACCCTGTCACACTACGTACTGGTAGTGCTGCTGCCACCACTGCCACCAACTGCAGAGACCGACCGGAGATGTCGATCTGTGGGCGGCAGAGGGAAGGGTGCCTTGGCCTGGGACTTTGTTTTTCCTTTTTTTTTTTTTTTTTTTTCTTTCTTCTTTCTTCGAAGTCCTTCTGCACTTGGGCCTAACCCTAATTACTTGCTACTTGCCACTAAGGAAGGTCTGGACTGTTTTGTTTTTTTGTTTTGTTTTGTTTTGTTTTGTTTTGTTTTTTTCCCCAAAGTCCCCCTTCAGGGAGTGATCGAAGGTCGCTTTTTTTTTTTTTTTTTCCCCCTTTGACAGGCAGAGCGGACAGTGAGAGAGAGAGACAGAGAGAAAGGTCCTCCGTTGCCATTGGTTCACCCTCCAATGGCTGCCACGGCCAGTGCGCTGCGGCCGGCGCACCACGCTGATCCGAAGGCAGGAGCCAGGTGCTTCCTTCTGGTCTCCCATGGGGTGCAGGGCCCAAGCACTTGGGCCATCCTCCACTGCACTCCCTGGCCACAGCAGAGAGCTGGCCTGGAAGAGGGGCAACCGGGACAGAATCCGGCGCCCCGACCGGGACTATAACCCGGTGTGCCGGCGCCCCAAGGTGGAGGATTAGCCTATTGAGCCACGGCGCCGGCCCCTGGGTTGCCTTTTGAGGGCCAGAGGCCAGTCTACTGGAGCCCGTGTGTGTGTGAGTTAAGGATGTAGGTGGCGGGTGGCGGGTGGCGGGTGGCGGGTGGCGGGTGGCATGCTCATGTCCCTATTCCCCCTCCCCCACCCCAGGTCGACCAGGTGGCAGAGGAGTGTGCTCTAACAGAGATGGGTGGCATTTTGGGGACAAGTGACCGGGTCCCCAAGCTCAGAGGTGGCTGTGTCCAGTGCATCAGCCCCGTGCCCTCTCGCGTGGACATTTTTATACTTGGAGTTGTGGTTTTGGACCTGCAGGTAAGTGCTGACACGCTGTTCTCTGGTGACTGTCGCCAGAGAGAGGGGACTCCGGACGTGCGTTGGGGACACGGGGACAAAGTGGGCTTCCAGTGGGCTGGTGCTCGACCGTGCTCCTTTCTGAGAGCCACCTGCTTGGGCTCGCGTGGTGGCTTGTGTGCGTTCGTCCCGGTTGTCCCGCGACGGTGATGCCACCTCCGGCCTATGGTGCCCGAGGGCGGTGGGGGTGAGGCGGGCGTCGGGTCCTCTACCCGCGTGCGCTCCTTGCCGCTGGTGAGCCGATCGCCTGGTGGTTGTGACAACCCTCTGACTGAAAGGACCTCGATGAGGGGTGGCTTCATGCCACACGTGTGCGTGTCAGGCGTTCTCCGCTGGGGTTGTCTACCGCCTGCAGTGGGAGGCGGGGGCCGGCGAGGCTGCAGCGGGCCCCACTGGTGGCTGTCCTTGCCGGGTCGTGCCCCCCGCCCTCACTCCACGTGTTAAAACTCCGAGCTGACTGTGACCGATGTGGTGCTGTGGTGCTCTCCTGGGCCGGACCTAAGCTGCTCCAGATGAGGGACGGCCGTTCATGGCGAACGCTGCCGAGCCTCTCGTTCTGGCCTGCGGGCCCCTCGTTCTGCCTTCCCCACCCGTGGGTGGTGTGTGGGTAGCAGGGGTGCGGAAACCGGCCCGACCTCTGCTGTCCCCGTGCTTTTGCGCGCGGGGGGGGTGCTGGGGTCCTGTGACGTGGCGGGCATCCCTCGCTGTCGCCCTGTCGTGGGCTGTGGCTGTGGAGCCTTGACTCCACGCGAGCCTGTGCGGTGCCCCTGGAGCGGTCCAGGTTGTGCCTCAGGTGCCTGAAGCCGAGTGGTGGTGTTGCTCCTGTCCCCCCAGTGCCCTCTCCCGGGTGTCGCTGCTGTGGCTGCCTCTGGCTGCTGCCTGTGCCCCTTGGGAGTGTTGGGGGGGTCGAGGCGGTAAGAGAAGGGGAGACCCGTGCGTGCTTCGCCTCGCTGGAGGGAGGCTGCCGGTGTCGTGCCGTCCCCACGTGTGTGGGGGGTATCGGCTTGGCGGGCGCATGCCTGCGTGCTTGCCACCCCCTGTGGGGTGGTGTGTGCCAGGTGTGTCGAGCGGTCGCGGCGTGGTCCGGCCCGGCTGGACGAGTGCGGGGGCTGGGAAGGGCTGTGGCGAATGGGATTGGTAATGCGCCCAGCCTGCCCTGGCCCTGGCCGCGGATGCTCAAAGTGCCATTTCTTTACCTATACCGCAGACCCCCCCCCCCGCCCCGATTGCGTGGCCTCGGGTGGTGCTCCCTCGGTTTGCCTCCTGCCGGCCCGGCGGGGAGGGGGCAGTTGGAGTGGGGGTGTGGCCCACCTTCGGTGAGGAAAGCCTTCTCTAGCGATCCGAGAGGGGCGTGCCTTCTGATGGGGTACCGTTACCCCCTGGCCGCCGTCCCTCCTGTGCTGAGTGCGTTGGGTGGCGTGCTCCACCCGTGCGCCCCGTTTGCCCCTTCTGTTGGGGGGGGGAAGCGTAGGCGTGCTGGTGGGTCTGCCGGTCCCCGCGGTGGGGACCGGGGCGCTGCTCTTTCGGCCCTAACGGCCGCGGCCCGCGCCTCCCCCCTCCGTGTTGGGGGAGGGTCCCGCCGGGCCGGGCTGGCGGTCCGTCGCTCGTTCGTGTTTGGGGCCGGCGCGCGCGCCCGTGCGTGCGCGTGCCTTCCGTGTCACTCTCCGTGTTTGCCTTGTCGGCCGGGGCTGGGCGGGGGCGCGCGTGGTCTGTCCTGCGCGTCCCCGGGGCTGTGGCGCGAGCGGGCGGCTCCCTGCTTCCCCTGCTCGCCACCCCGGGCTGCGACTGGCCGTCATCGGGGCGGCGGTCGGCACGTGTGTTGGGCTTGGGCCCAGCCCTCTCTTCCCCCTCGGCCGCGTGGTCGCCCCTGGGGAGCGTTCCCTCGGGGTCGCGGCGCTTCCCGGGAACGGGGATCCGGACGGTTGGCTGGGCGGGAGGCGGCGCGAGGGCCGTTCGGCGTGTGCGGTTGTTGGCGACGTCGCGTGGAGGCGCCCCGGCGGCGGGGCTCCCGGGTGCGCGTGGGAGAAGACGCGGAGGGTCGCCGGAGGCGGGCTCCGGTGTCCCTGGCCGTCGCGGGGCCGCCCTGGCGTGTGGCGGTGCGATCCCGTGTCCGTTTCCCCGGCGGGGTCCGGCTTTTGTGGCCCGAGGCGATTCCCGCGTCCTCTCCCTCGCGCCTCCGGTGCCTCGCCCTCCGTGGCCCCGGTGCGGCCCCCACCCCCCCTCGCTGCCTCGGCGGGCTGGGCCGTTCGCCCTCCCCCCCTCCGGGGGAGGGTGGACTCTTTGAAGGCTCTGCTCCCCGCGTGCCTGTGGGGGCTTTGTGGGGTTGGGGTCTGTCCGTGACCGGTGGCGGTGGCGGTGGCCGGTGGTTTTCCCCACGTGAGGACGCGTGTTGGCTGGCAGTGGCTGAGGCACGACGGCCCCCGGTTGGCCGCGTCAGGTGCCGCCTCCCCGTCCCGCGGGACCGCCCTTGCCCTCGGAGGGTGCTGGCGGTGAGATCCCGTGTGTGGTGGTGGGGGTGTGTGTGCTCTGGCGTGACTGGCCGGCTGGACGCGTGGTGAGGCCCTTCCGCCCGCACCGTCGTCGCGTGGGTGGGCCCTGGCCCTTCCCCGTCGCCCTTTGCCGCGCCTTCCTCCGTCTGCTGAGCGGCCCTGGCCCGTCTCCTTTCGCTCTCTTGCTTCTCGTCCGCTTCCCGACCCGGGTCGCCGTGACCCTGCTGTGTTTCGCCTCCCCTTGGGCCCGCCGTGTCTTGGGGGTTGGGGGTTTCGTCCCCCCCTTCCGCGTGTCGAGCCGCCCCGGGTGGCGGTGGCGCCGCTCGTCGGCTTGTTGGCGTGCGTGGGGGAAGGAGAAGGAGGAGGAGGAGGAGGAGAGGGGGGCGTCGT